>NC_044358.1:14565460-14685460 GCF_007364275.1 Archocentrus centrarchus | reverse complement strand
GTAGGCAGGTTTAAGTCTTTTTCTGGTTTTGTTGCTCCACCAAAATATTTACAGAGTTGGGATCATCGTTTTCGTAGATGTAGAGATGCTTGAGGATTATTCGTAAGTTACATTTTCACTATCATTCTTTTTTGTTTTGTTTTTGCATGACTTCCATTTATCACCTCATTTCATGCTCATCATAATCCCTCCATTTTGAAAGCACATCCGAGTAATTCTCATAAAAGTAATGTTGAGTTTGGAGCTGCTTAAGGCTCCTTTTTCCCCCCCCTTTCAGTGATTTGAATTTAGGGACCTTCAATTATAGTTCTTTAAAAAGCCCCCCCATCCCCAAACAGCGCAGTGCTGAGGGTACGGTATTCATGACAAGTAACCTTATTCTGCCACCGAGGTAATTCTGTTTCTGTGATGCACTGTGGGGAGTTCATGGCTTCATATACTCGATCTATTACAAAAATCACTCTGGGTAGGAGTGTCAACAAACGTAACAGCAAAACACAATTATGATGTTTGAAACCTGACTTCCTGCCTAACAAACATCATAATTGTGTTTTGCTGTTACGTTTGTTGACAGCAAAACACAATTATGATGTTTGAAACTTGACTTCCTGCCTAACAAAATCACACGTGGGTGCATAATTTAATTTAGGAAAGGCGTTACTGACAGTAAAGCCGAATATTATGTGAGGTAAATCTAACCTGTCAAAGTCGCCCACGAGTGGGTGCGTAGATGCTTTTTCCCTCATGAACGTTTAAATGTGAGTACACAACACATTTATTCACTATCATATTTGTAATAAAGATGGATTTAAAACAAATGTGCTAATGCCAAATTATTCTTTAATACAAGATAAAAAGCAAAGCTGCATCTTTAGAGTTGGAGCCAAACTCCAACTTCCAATAATAACACAACGACGGACGTCCTGAGAAGGTGGACTGTGCTGCTCCATCAGAGATTTCATTTTAAAAAGTCACACAGCATCACGCCTGCTGTGAAAACACTCCACACACATCTGTGTAGATATTTAATATTCAGTCATGATTGCTATAAATATAATTACTTTATAAAATGATATAAACATAAAGCGTTTTGCTCAGTCTGTGAAATCAGTTTTCTGTCGTTTGACAACACGATTCCTCTAACTTCCCAAATATTATTTCAGACAGTGTTTAACATTTATGATTAACATAAAGCTAATTTAGTGAGTCACCAGTTACAACATGTCAACAAAGCATGACCAAAGTGATGGAGAATCCCTAAACTATAGAAAGATAAAAGTCACCGCATGTAAGCCTCTGTCACAGATTTTTACAACACATAATGAAATACTGCAAAGAAGGGTGAAATCTCAAGAATAAAAGTTCTTATTTTTCCTGAATGTGGCCTTAATACTTTGTAGATGAAAGATATTTTGTTTGTGTGTTTTCCTATAATAAAGTATTCATGAATATACAGTCGTCAGTGTAAAAAGTAAGTAAGATGTATTCATGTAGCACCTTTCTAGATTAAAAACCACAAAATGCTTCACAGCAATCAAAGGAAAAACAGTAACACACAGTAACACACAGTAACACACACACACACAGCACTAGTTAACAGCAAGCAAGTACAAATAAGTCTTGAGCTGCTCTTTAAAAGATTCAGCAGAGTCCGCCGATCTCAGGTGTAACGTCGTGCACGCCAAAGTTTCAGACCACAGATGCACGGTTTAGAGCGAAGGACCACCAGCAGGATTTGGTCAGAAGCCCTCAGCGGTCTGCATGTTACGTATGGGTGCAGCCATCTGACTGTGCAGAGCTCTGAATGTGATCATCGAGATCTTAAACTGAAGTCTGAACTTTATGAGGAGTGCAGAGATGACAAAATAGGTGTCACACGAGACCACACGAGACACGAGACACGAGATCGATTAATTAGCCCGGCAGCTGCGTTTTGAGCCAACTGCAGGCGATCCAACGATGATTTATTGAGACTAATGCACAGAGAATTACAGTAGTCCAATCGTGAGCAGACAAAAGCATGAATAATCATTTCTGAGGCATATGTGACATGACGGGAGTGCGACATGGCCAAATCATTTTAAACCATCCCATAATAAACCACTAACTTTTTTCTGGTTTAGAAATGTATAATTGTGCAGTCGCTCAGTCAGGCCTCATCAAATAAGGAAAACTCAGTGACCCTGCAGTCTTTTCTTCTTCTTTCTCCTCCGTGCAGGACTCCGGGAGGCATCCAGAAGAGCCTTTGAACCCAGCTGAATATATGAGCTACCAACGTGTCTGCAACATGGAGCAGTTCCCCGAGTCTCAGCCTGCTCCCGCTTACCCCCCTGTTACTTTCCTGCCTCACCACCCCTACACTCAGAACCCCTCCAATGAGCCCATGTACTCCAACACGAGCTTCCCCGCCCACGGCCCTCGAGCCCCATTCACTTTCCCCAAGGAGCAATCCGTGTGACGCGCCACGTCACAACTATCAGAGCGAGAGGCGACATGATAGTGCCACAAATGCTTCATGGAAAACAAAGCTCTGCCGAACAGATGTGCATCCATCCCCACCCTGCTTCTGTTCACTCTGTAAGCTTCAGCACTCGTGGGCTTCCCTCTGCCGTATCATCGCCCTCTGAAAATAATCGCCCGAGTCATTGTTTTAACGTTTTTCAGAAAAGACAAAAAAAACTGAAGCAAACATGGAAAATGTGATGATTTAGGCAAAATAAAACTTTTGTTTAAAAAATGACTCAGGCCATTAGTGTGAGAGGGCGAGCGTATGAACGTGATCCCCTGTGTACTGTGTGCTGCCTGCTCCACTGAAGCTGTAGGACCCCAGTTAGCTTGTGATGTTAGCGTCGTCGCCACCAGCTTCCCTCCTCCACCACTCTACCCTGTAGCGCTCACGTGTGCCCACTCATCCTGTTTGCTTTTGATCGCCGCCTCACCTTTTCAATACTTTGGGTTTTGCCAACTGTCTGTACAGAATATGCCACTCAAGATGTTTTCTCTATCATTTTTTTTTTTTTTACATCTCCCACAGTGGTAGTGACCTTTTATAGCAATGTGCTTCTTTTGTTTGTATTCTGTTTGTCTGTCAATCATATGCTTGCTTCTTTGAGAGTCATATACTATAATGTATGTGTGATCAGGTGTTTACTGGTGGAATAAAAAAAATATAAGAAATACCATTTAATTTGTAAACCTAATTATCAATCTGTAATGACATGGACTACCCCTTTAATGACAGTTAATGACTGGGCTGTTATGTGAAGAGGTGAATTGGCAGTCTTTCAACTGGATCCTTCATTACTTTCCATAATTGCTTTGCTGTTATGAAGTTTGACTGGCTATTTCGGACTATTAGAAGAGAATGTTATCCTCATTAGCTAAGAAGAAAAACAAAGGGCTTGAGATCCAGCAGTACCTACTTTCTGCTCACTCTCCATGTCTCATCATCCCTCCCTTCAGGCTACTGTTATTTTCATTATCATCTACCAGTAGTTGCCAGAAATGTAGTTTTGTTTGGTTTTTGTCCATTTGCTTTCATGCCCGCATTTACATTAAAATTATTTGAAGGGGAATAAACATAGTTGATTGGCAACGTGCTACTCTTTCCCAGTTAATATTATCTCTTTACCATATGCTGTATTTTCCATATCTTCATGTGAGGCTGGTTTGAGGGTCCTTTCCCAGATAGCAGATGCATTTGGGCCTAATCTGGATGACTTTCACTGATGGCACTGCCAAGTGCTGCGTGGGCTCGGTGCGGGTTATAGTAAGTGTTGTGTGGGTCATGACAAACGTGACCCCTGGCCCATAGAAGGTGAACCTGAGGCTGAGTCGAGGGAGCCGGGCTCACCTTGAGTGAATGCTGTCGGTCGAGGCCAAATATGGTCCATAAAAAACTGCAGATGTGGGCCACATCTGGACCAAATATTCCTTGCTATCTGGGTTGTGTTTGTGCAGAATTCAACTAACTGGTGCAGATAATAAGTGAAGACAATCACATACTTGGGTTGTCCTGGGAAAAAATAAAAAGTTGGTCTGATTGTGGCTAAAGTGAAAAAGCTTTTTCAAGGACAGCCCACCCACGTAACATATTTAAATATTTTTTGGATGATTTGTACTAATATAGCCTAAATAATTTTGAATCAGTCTAAGAAGCAGAACTGAAGATAAAAGCTTGTTGCTGTATTTTTTTAGAGAACGCTCAGTTATATATGATAGCACTCCGCTTATTTTCATAGTCCGTTTTACGCTGACTGTTACTTTCAGACCATACATAAGCTAACATGCTTGACGAGCCAATTTTCAGGATACTGCCTCCTACACACAAAAGCCCTCTAGACACAGAAAATTAGCATAAACTGAAAGTTCACATTTTTTGCCATGTCAGATTTATGTTGGGGAAAAAAAATAAAGAAACTACGTGTGTTTGTGCTCGATGTGAAAATAAAAAAAATAAAAGAACCCTTGAGGTGTTGAAGGTAATTTAGTGTTTACTCTTAATGGTGATGGTGAATGGAATAGAGTCAAACTTGTGAGACTTTCTCCCGTGCTCACCTTGTTGTCTTGCAATGGCTCGATATGTGTGCTAGCATTTAGTTTAAGCAGTGGTCTCTGCTCTGAGCCACTGAAGGAGTTTGTTATTGCTGTACCTGCTGTGAGAAGACACTTAAACACATCTTTGTCTTTTTGTGACACATTTACTCTTCGAGAGATCCTTCCTTTTCATTATTATTATTATTATTATTATTATTATGTATAAGTGCTACTACTTACTACATAATCTGTTAAAAATTGGGCTTTACATCGATACATTTTTACTGTTTCTTTTTGATGTCTTCACAATAATTGCCATGTTTGTTTTCATCCTTTTAACCTTCTGATTTGTGTTTTGTAAGACTGCAACATTTTGTTTTATTATTATTTTTTTACAATATACATATACAGTAAATGAAGCCTACATTACATTTCTTTTGACATTCATTGCACATTTGAGGAAGAATAACACCCAAATAAATATTAGGGTTACAAGCTCTTTTGTTGCCCAGGCTGAAATAATGAAAGTGTTTGTTTTTAGGTTTTTTCAGGTTATGTTTGATGTAAATATTAACAATGTATCTGATGTGTGAAACATTAAAGTTCACAAACTACACATTATTGCTGTTATTCTGTTGTCCCTAATGCCAGCACAACACATCTGTTTGTCTTTTACCATCACTTATACGATTTGGCGTGGGGGCGTGGGGGAAGGGGGGGGGGGGGGGGGGGGGGGGGGGGGGGCTGGAGTTTGTGCCAGCTGTTTAGGGTGAAAGGTCAGCGGTCCATCACAGGGCCAGCACAGAGAGACGGACTACGCTCTCAATATAATCACCAATTAACCCAACATGCATGTTGCTGAACTGAGAATAATCCCGTGCAGGCGCTGAGCGAACAAAGTTATTCCTGTGCTGATCATCACATCACTGAAATATCAGCACAGCGGTGAGACAGACAGAGAGAGAGGAAAAAAGAGCAACAAGGTGTTAAAAAAAAACATGTTTGCAACAAAGGAACATCTTTTACTGTGCAAACACTGATTAGCGCAGCAGTAATAATACTAATATCTTGTGTCAGTATAGACTAAACTACCACTGCTGATTCTTACCCAAACTGGGCGACTGTTTTCTTAAACTGTCCTCTATTACAAACGACCTCATAGGTCCTTTCTGCTGACACGTTTTATGAGCAACACCTGCGCTTGACCTCTAGCACACACACAAGAAACCCAAAGAAACATGTAAATATGGATGTTTTCAGATTTCTGAAAACTCTATGGGGGCTAAATGGCATTAGATGCCACAGGAAGCACATGAAATAAACAGACTGGTTGTGATGTCGTGCTTTTCTGCTGTACTTCATTCCCCTTTGATTCTTACCCAAACTGGGCGACTGCTTTATTAAACTTCAACACGTGTACTTGTACGTGCATCGCTTACTCTGCGTACTCGACCAGTGTAACCACAAAACAAGTCGGCATTACCGTGACAACAGAGGCAACAGAGCCATGCAAACATATACTTAACAGTTCCCGGTGATACAAATATTTACCTTAATGGCAGAAACTGTGCAGAAGACACTCCTCGAAACTAACCAAATAACAGCTATTCAGTGTTCAAATAGCATAAATGTTCTATATGTCAGCTTCATGATCAATTACAAAATAATGATTAGAGCTCACTTTCAAAGCAGTCCTGTTGACTCAGCTTGTAATCAGCTGTCCTCAGCCAGAGGAGATCCAGAGGAGAGTTTGGCTGCCAGAGATTGTGTAGCCTACAGTGAGCCCACAGAAAGAGCCGGACAAAGTCAGACTCCAACGACAATTCGTGCAAAAACCACAGATTTTCTTTCCTAATAAAATCACACACTGAAAACAGCTCTCTGAGTTTTCCCTGTTTTTCAGGGTTTTGATCCTGCAGTAAAGTCTCTGTTGAATTTAGACATTTTCTGGTTCATCAAAAACAAACTCTCAGCTCTCTGGCTGCTTGACTTAGTGCACACACGAATATCACAGTGGCAGCAATTTAAACTTCATGAGAGTCAGTTATTTTCTAATGCTTCTTTTATCACTTCAGTTTTACTCTGAAGAGAATGCACAAATATCTTTTATGCACAGATAATTAAAGGTCCTAATCAAAAATTACAGGTCTAATTAAAAGGTTCCCCAATTGTGCCTAAAAACAAAGCAAAAACCTCACTTCATTGAAATGTGTATGCTCTCTTCTTCAAGGTCTCCTTCTTGGGCAGTAACACGATATTCCCAGTGTCCATGCTGTGTTTGGATTACAGCCTCTAAGTCCCATTCTGTTTCCCATGCAAGCGTGCATCTGCAACTTCACCACGGACTTCTGTGCTAAACCAAGTTACAGCTTACAGAGCTGAAAATGAAGCCGTCACAAAAGTGGCAAAAACTGCAGTTCCTCTAGCTGCCACTTGAGGCAAAATGGTCCCTACAGATCAATTCGCAAAAAAAAGCATATTTACATCCCAGTGCAAAACACAGATTTCTCCCCCATCACAGCAGCTCTGAGTGGGATGAATGTTCTTATAACTCACCCCCCCCGGATCACTGAGGTAGTGGTGTGGCAGCTAGGCATCTTTCACCATGAAGATGGACCGCTTCACTGTGTGCAGACCTCCAGAATCCCAGACACTCCTTGAACCGCTGGGGGGTGGGGTGGTGGGGGGTGGTGGTGGTGAGGCAGTAAAAAAAAGTCATTTTTTGAAGACGTTAAGTTCAAGAAAATTTTCTATGTATAAATAAATAATAAAATTCTTCTATGTATAAGTACGAGTTGACAAAAGAGACATTTGCTATGCATAAATAAGATATTTTTATCCTATTTGTGGTAACATTACTGTATTAAGTTACAAATTCTGTTTTTATGTGGGTGTGCTATTGTGTCCGCTTGCTGCAAATGATTCCATCATTATTACCTCCACCGGGGAGGTTGTGTTTGTGTTAATGTTTGTGTGTGCGTGCATGCGCGTGTCGTTCTGCCTGTAAACATGATAGTTTGAAAAGTTTTGAATGAATTCTGATAAAACGTTGTAGGGGTGCAGAGTGGGGCCATGTTAGCAATCCATTAAAATTTAGCTTACATCCACCGAGGTCTCCGAGGTCAACCTCATGATTTATTGGTCACAAATTGACAAAAAGCCTCATAACTTAGAAACTATGATTCTTATGAGTGTGGAGTGTGTTGTCAGCATATAGGAAGTACCATACATCATGTCACATTTGACCTCTGACCTCTCCTTCAATGTCAATAGGTTGATCTGAAGGTCAAAGTGATAATAATGCTGTAGAGCTATTTAAAACTATGTCTTTGCTGCCATTGTTTGTACAGGCAGCATATAGACATGCAGGGATGATATATCAGGATTCTAAATATCAGGTTACTTTGGACCTCTGACCTCTTCTTCAAGGTCAAATAAGGTCAAACTTTCATAAAATGTCTTTTATCTTTAAAATTGGTTAAAATTCTGCTGCATTTGTTTGTACTGGCAACATTTATGAAATGATACTGGCACGTGGGGATTCTAAATATTACATAATTTATCCAAATATCATCTCACATTTGACCTCTGACACCTGCCTTTCTTTAAAGTTGACCCCAAAAATGAAAGTATTGTCACCAGAAAGAAAATGAGCTGCAGAGTTAGAAATGTACTGTAGTATAATATTATACAACAAGCTCAAGTTATTCATGTCCAGTTATTTACAAATCAATACCTATTATCCGTTCCCTACTTCTGCATAATTTGTGTAAGCATCTGTCACGCTGCCCTCACTATAAATGTGTTAAAGTACGTTTAAAAAGAACAAAGGAAACAAATGAATATATACAAAAAACAATTCTATTCCCTTAAATGGAAATGCTGCCTTGACGGACAAACAATAGATAAGCATAATACAACATAATGAGGCAATAAACAATAAATATTATCCAAACTGCACTGTGTGCAACATAAAAATTACAGCTATAGTCCAGTGTGGTAAAAACATCACATCTGACGTTCAGGTCTGAGTTTATTTTTGCAGCAGAATGAGACTAAAATTCTCCCGTGAATCTAAATCTGCACGTCTCCTCTTGGATGTTTAGCTGGGTGGGTGCAAAGGACACTGTGCACAGCTAACTGCATAATTAAACATCTACATTCTGTCGTGTTTACTTTATTAAACAAAGACAAATATCACTGCTCCTAATGCAGACGTGGTGATGAAATTTGAAAATGGTATGTGTCAATTATTAAAAAGTGTGTAAAGACGACAACACTGCAGGCTACAGAAAATTCTCTGAGAGGGGAAAATAATCTGATAAAACATCATCTCTTCACTGCCTTCTCTATTAACAATATACTTCACACATACTGGTGTACACATTTCTGTGTGGGTAGTAAGAGCTACAAAACGCAGCAGAATATCATACTTGTAAGAAAAAAAGCTAATTTCCTCATTACTGAAGGACAGGTTAACTCAAGTGCTTTCTTCTAAGACATGCAAGAATCGCTTGAGAACTCATCCAGAAAAGCCCACTTGATTGGATTGGGTGAAGTCTCCTGGAACAAATCCTCTGTGTCACTTTTATGTAAGACATTGCTCTTCTCTTCTTTTCTGTACCCTAATTTGCTTTGTCTCTCTCGTATCTGTGCAGCAGACATCTCTATAACACACACTTCAATAATACCAGCTACTGTATGGCATTACAGGTAGATCTTACAGTTTCCAACTTCACATTCCCCAGGTGACCACAGGCGCAGATGGCTGCTTGAAACTGTAGCTTTGGAAATAACTGTGGAGCTCAACAAGCTTCTAAATGAGTGCATAAAAATATAACAGAAGCCTATGGACTGATCCAAAATAAAGGAAAACAGGCATTGTTTGCTGCTATCCTCCCATTCCTGTTGTAAAGATGCTGTTTGCTAATGCCTGCCAAAATGACTGTGACAGTTATCCTTTATTTCAAACTGTCTGTTGCATAAATGATGGTGTTATAGAAGTGTAATCATTCGAGTGCTCCTTTCATGACACAGGAGGCATATCAGAAAACACATTATCATTATCTTCTTTAATCATTGTCGTCATTTTTCTTCCGAGGTCCTGCAGCGTAGCTTTGGCACTCACTGTTGCTATCTCTGTTAGAGACTTTGCAGTGCTACGCTAGAAGTGGCTGTGTAGCTTCAAGCTACAATCCTTGAGCTTAGATGAAGAGTGCGCTATGCTGTGTAGGTCTGGTGGGCTGATATCTTTCTAACTCCACACCCAAAACTTTGCAGCACCCCCCCAAACCCCATTAACACTGGAGAAAATGATGAGCATGCTTAGCAGAAAAAAACAGCACCAAAGCATAATGTGCTTTTACAATAACTGTGCTTGACTGTGGGGACGGCGCTCTTTGGGTCATACGCAGCATTTCTCTTCTTGGGTTGAGTTGACGCCAAAGAGCTCGATTTTGGTTTCATCTGACCACAGCACTTTCTCCCAAACCTGCTCCGAATCATTCAGATGTTCAGTGGCAAACTTCAGACAGGCCTGTACATGTGCCTTCTTGAGCAGGGGGACCTGCTGGTGCTGCAAGATTTCAATCCATTACAGCACAGCGAGTTACCAAAGGTGTTCTTGGTGACTGTGGTTTCAGCTGCCTTCAGATCATTAAAAAGCTCCTCCCGTGTGGATTTGGGCTGATCTACCACTACCGTAAGTGCACAGCAGTTGCCACCTTCTCACCAAGCTTCTTGCTGGTGGTCTTGCAGCCCATTCCAGCCTCATGCAGGTCTACAGCCTTGTCCCTGATGTCCTCTGACAGCTCTTTGGTCTGGCCCATGGTGGTGCAGAGGTTAGAATGGAAGAAATTGATTCTGTGGACAGGTGTGCTTTATACACATGAGTTGAGATTAGGAGTATCTGTAATTGATTGATTGATTTATTGAGAAATAGGAGATTCTGGCTGCATTGTAGGAGATCAAACACACAAACCCACCTCAGAAATATCAGAACGTTGACACCTCCGTGACACACTGCAGGCTCACAAAGACTGGATGCTGCAGGTCTGCTGTGCTGGCATGTGTAATATTGAACAGGTTCTTGCTATTTTGTCCACATGCTGCAGTTTAGAAAATGGATAAGATTGCTAACAAGCTCCCTGGTTACCACGTGAGGTGGCATAGCAACAAGTAAAGCTAAGCTTGGGCATGCTGTATGGGAATTATCAGCACACCTGCAATATGTCTGTGACCAATTATTCTGCCAGGCTTGAGGCACCAAGTGTGCATACAGGCTTTAAAGAGATCTCTGCCACACTGAAAATCAAAGGCAAGTTTGACCATGAGCATACTAAAAGGGACCGGACGTAATTTCTCATTTTTGGTTATGTATTGCAATAACCAAGGAAAAAAACACGTCAGTTGTGACAAGTGTTTAGTAAATACAATTCCATCTCATTACACTCTGCAGTAAGTTGGACCAGAAGATCTCCTGTGAACACCTGACCTTTCAGATAAGCACACATCTGTTAGCTGTGCACGTGTGTGTGCACGTGTGTGTGTGTGTGTGTGTTCCAGTGGTCGAGTTCTAGCTTTACTAAAGTTTAGCAGTCAGAATCAGTGCACCTAATGTGGATGCGAGGACAGATGGTGGAAGCAGCAGCTCAGATGAGCATTACACTCATTTTTTCTCATCAGCTTTCTGCCATATTTTAATATTGTGTTAAGCTCATTGGGATGCATAGAAAAGAGAAATAGAGATAAAACTGACTGATTCACTGCCTTGAACAAATGGAAACAAATTCCATGTGACACTCCTCAGCAGAGGGAGATGAGCCCTTTCCTTACAGTGGCCACAGCCAATAAGCATTGTTCCTCCCACTATGCCTCATGCATAGTCCCTGTAGTAAAGCCTTTTTCCTTTTCCTAATCATATATTGTTGGTAGACTAACTCTGACTGAAAGGCCCTGATTCTGTGACTCAAGTTTTGCAAACTGATTCATATTATTTGGAAATGGTTCTCTTGTTTGGCAATTTGTATGATATGGCAAGCCAAATAATGAATGCGAGATAACATTTTTTTGGCCTGGAGGGAGGACACAGGAGCAGAACAGTTACATATCCGGAGCAGGAGCTCATCAATGAGAAATTCAAGCTACTCACAGAAAAAAAAATAAAATTATTAGAATTTCTGCCTTCTTCAATAAGGCACAATGAGCCAGAGTGCTTAAAGATCTTTAAAAAAAAGTCTGAGTCACCTCATTACAGCCACAGACTGTAATGGATTCAATTATCTCGACTATCACACCGGTCACTTACGATTACAGTACCAGTCTGTCAGTCTTAGATTGTTCTTCCCTCTGATGATAATACAGATGGTGCATTTATAGGTAATATGCAGCTCAGTTTCTGTCAAACCAGCTCTGCTTTGTTGAACTACTGTTGTGATCTCAGCTTACAAAACAGTCATCTGTGTGCTTCGATTGTGCTTTTAATCAAGAAAAAGCTGGTACATCATTATCAGTATCAATACGTGTATCGATACTTTCCTTTACTGAAGGTTAATAAAGTATCCTGAAGTATCATGTAGAGGAGAGCAATGGATCATAAAATGATTGTATCAACAAGCTACTTCTTAATGGAACTGCTTTATGCCTGAGCGATGTGCCAATTATTAGGAATTTCTTTTTCTGTTAATTAGTTAATCGCATGCTTGTTAAAGCACGAGACAGCTTTTTATAGCAAATAACAAATGTTTATTGTATGAATTTTCTGAAGTAATTGGGTGATTACTGTTGTTATGCCTGGCTTGTTTAGGGCACAACAAAGAGGGGACAGTCGCATAGCAGCAATTTTAACTGGGTCAAAATGTATTTATGGTAAATGGAAAAATAATCCAACAATGAAAAATTAATAGGTGCTAACATAAAACTATATGTTGCATAAACAATGGATAACTGCAATACAGTCAAATGGAAACAAACTGGGGGCCTAAAAGGCACCAGTCTTCCAGCTGGAGAAAGATCTCTACATTTATCCCTGAACAAACATAGCAAAGCATTTTATTAAACAGAAATGTAGGTGAGTTTAATAACCTTTTATGTTACTCAAGTGTTGCACCATGACGGTTGATTAATTAGGCCTCAGTATTATGTGTGCTAAAGATTCATAAAACATATGCAATAGCCAGTTTTTTTTTCTTACTAGCATGCATTTGTTAGTCAGTCAGAATCATTTTGAATCAGTAAGTGTATACTTGCTATCTGCAGCAGGCAACCATGGCCCAGTTCTCTATGTAAGAAACATGAGAAGTATCAGGGAGAAATTCGTGAAATTATTATAAGAGGAAAGTCAGGCAGCTGAAGAAAAACAAAACAAAACAAAAAGAACGTGAAGAATTCCTCGATGAATAAACCAAAACAGAAGCATCTGAGTCACGTTTCAGAATTCATCACAGTACAGAAACAGCATTAGTGAAGGTTACCAATGATCTTCTCACAGCCTCTGACAGTGGACTCATCTCTGTGCTTGTCCTGTTGGACTTTATTACAGAGATTAGTGCATACTATAGGTATTAAAGGTACTGCACTGCAGTGGTTTTGATCATATTTATCTGATAGACTCCAATTAGTTCATGGAAATGGGGAGTCTTCTTCACACACTAAGGTTAATTATGGAGTTCCACAGGGTTCTGTGCTAGGACCAATTTTATTTACATTATCAGAATCAGAACACTTTATTGAGCCCAGAGGGAAATTTCTGTTGTTACAGCAGAAACCTATTATAGTATAGAAAGAATAAAAACACTAATAATTTAAATAAATTAAAACTAAAAACACACAAAATATATAAAAACCAAAAGGAGTATAAATTATACCCTTATTTTTCCCTTAGGCAGTATTATTAGAAAGCACTGCATCAATTTTCATTGTTATGCAGATGATACTCAGCTTTACCTATCAATGAAGCCAGATGACACACATCAATTAGTTAAACTGCAGGAATGTCTTAAAGACATTAAGGCCTGGACGACCTCTAATTTCCTGCTTCTAAATTCAGATCAAACTGAAATTCTTGTTCTCGGCCCCACAAATCTTAGAAACATGGTGTCTAACCAGATACTTACTCTGGATGGCATTACTTTGGCCTCCAGTAACACTGTGAGAAATCTTGGAGTCATTTTTGACCAGGATATGTCCTTCAATGCACATATTAAACAAATATGTAGGACCGCTTTTTTGCATTTGTGCAATATTTCTAAAATTAGAAACATCCTTTCTCAGAGTGATGCTGAAAAGCTAATTCATGCATTTATTACTTCTAGGCTGGACTATTGTAATTCATTATTATCAGGCTGTCCTAAAAGCTCCCTGAAAAGCCTTCAGCTGCAGCTAGAGTACTGACAGGGACTAGAAAGAGAGAGCAGATTTCTCCCATATTGGCTTATTAATCTCTGGCTCTCTTCAACAGTGTGTCTTTTGTCCTGTCTCTCTCCTCTCAACCCAAACTGGCGCCCCAGTGCAACCAGGGCCAACAAAAACACTGTTTATTCTTGCGCAGGACATCAAATCTGATGCCATCTAGAAAATCACCAGATCAGGAGCTGTTCCCTGATCTAAATTCTGTTCTAGATCCAGTTGCAACAACCTGAGCACTCAAAATGCTGTATGTAACATATCTCATTTACCATGTCCTTTTTTCTACATGTAAGACTTTTATATCTGACATTCACACACACATTCAGACTCCAGTGAACACATCGGCACCAACTCAGGGCACACAGATTGGAGGAGCCAGGGATCGAACCTTCAACCTTATGATTAGTAGCTGACCTGCTGTACCTCCTGACCCACAGCCACCCAAAAAGAGCTGTAATGTGTGTCCAGGATGGCCAGGAAGACACAGAATACATGCATCAAATTCAAGAAACACATGTGCAACACACACAGCAAAACTGTCCCTCGTGTTTTATAGGCCGGAGCAAATAGGCTTTACTATCAGTGAGGCTCAACTACAGACTGACATAAATCTTTTTCTAACTAAGCTCAAAGAAGTAAACCTGGGAAACATTTTGCACTCATATCTTGGTTATAATTTTTTTTTATTACATTCTATGTTAAAAAAATTAAATGTCCTTTTATTCATAAATGTGCTCCAACAGAGGTAAATACCAAATATTAACCACACATGTTTTCTGTACTTTTTTAAATCCAAGTATTGATTTAAAAACCTAAAATGACTCCACAAAGTTAAGCACAGATTTGCTGTACACACTGCGATTGATGGCCAGTGTGGCTCCGGGTGAATGGATGAATGGATGGAGGTTTGCATGCATGTTGCTACTGACTGGGTAAAAATTCTGACACATCGATCAACAAGAGAAAATGTCTAATCCCATTGCTGCCCACCATCAAACACAGTTTAAAGTGATGTCTTTTAACCAAGAAACCATCGTAATACACTGCACGCCATTTTCAGACTGAATGTACCCCAGCAGGTGCACCTCAGTGAGTAGGAGGAGCGAACAAAAAGGAAAGAGGGAAGCAGAAGGTAGGTCAAACATCCAGTACTAATGTAAAGCCTTAGGCCTTCATGCTGTGAACACTCAGACTGAAGCAACACTGAAGCAAAGAGTGACATTTTTCATATAGATCCACAGGATTTTCACCAGCATTCAAAAAAGATTCAGTGCAGTGAGACAGTGTGGCACCCTCAAGCTCTACGGCACTGAAACTGGTAAGTGCTGTGCCTTCTTTATGTTTCATTATATGTGGCATTATTAAACATTTGTACATCCCCTACATTTGACAAATTCAAGAGAACTTGTTAAAACTGTTTGGAGTTTGACATTAATTCATGTTTTATCAGATTTCAGGTCACTGTTGGTTCCAGAAGCTCCTCCTGAACATCTATAAGAAGTTTCTTTACATGAGAGATTTCATATTTAAATGACTCTTTAAAAACTCCATTAAACACTTTTTTAATCAGCATGCTTGTTGATGAGAGAGTTTGGCCACAGCAGCTTTTGCTAGCAGCGGAGAGAGACAGGAAACGGGGGGGAAGACATGCGGGCAAACCGGCAACAGGCCGAGACTCGAACCCGCGGCACACGCATGTGGTCGCCGGCTTCACCACCAAGCCACCAGGGCACCCCAACGAGAGAGTTTAACACTGGCAGACCATAATTTACAATTTCAACCATATTTTTCATCTTAAAAAAAAAAAATCAAAGGTTGAAACAGAAAATAAAATAGTTTTTTGAGAGAATCTCAGTGGACTTTAAATTTGATTAAGCATCATATTTCAAAAAGCCTGGGACACTGGCAACACAAGAGTGGAGTCTTTAAAGGTGTGTCGAACAGTTCACAGCTAATTAGCTTCAATATTTATAGGATTGGTTACAAAAAGGGAATCCTGGAGGGGCTGAGCCTTAGCTTTAGAGTAAAGATGGGAAAGGGCTCACGACTCTGTGAGCCTGAGCACATAAAATCAAATTCACAGAAATTCCTGCACAAAGCAGGAAAAGCTTCAGCAGCCACGGCAGTCGTTTATGTAACACTTTGGAGAGGCAGTGGGATCGGGAACACCGAGGAAACATTCACAATGAACAGAATTCATTTCTAAAACAACAAACCCAAATGCCATTGCTCTCCGTGAGCTGGAGCTCATTCAAAAATCCTCTCAAAATCCTTTTTAGACATCTCCGAGGCCACATCCTCCCACCTGAAACCCGGCCTCTGCGATCTTACCCCGTAACTGTTAATTAACATGTCGTGGCTGACCTTGACATTGTCATTCATTCATTTTTGTTTTGTTTTAATGGAGGAACAGATTATGTTTTTCACTTTGCTTATTTGGCTAAGACAATATCAACCCACATTCTGCACATATTACAACAACACAAGGGTCTGAAGAAAAAAGTGCTAAACTGGCCCACTTGTAGTCCTGATCTGTCACCCTCTGAAAACATTTGGGATATTGTAAAACAAAAAATATGACAAAGGAGGCCTCGGACTGTTAAGCATCTGCAATCCTCTAACAAATAAGAGAGAAAAAATACAAAATCTGGCTTTTAAAAATGCAGCATTTGGTCTCCTCAGTTCTTCAGTGTCTGGCAGGGTTGTTATAAGAGGTGATGTAATATAGTCGTAAACACATTCGTGTCTCCTGAGATGCTGTTTTTGGGCTATTTTCACTTTAATTGCGTACCCACATTTTAAAAAGCAACCCAACTTTATTTTGAATAAACAGGTTGTAAATGTTTACTGATTTTGTGTTTGTTCATTTTAATCTTTTAAGGAAAACAATTAGCTGCAGCCTCTCTGTGATTGTTCTGATTACATTTTGAGCACTCAGATAATAAACTAATTGCATTTTGCGCTACTTTTATTCATTTGTAAGTGATTCCCCGATGCTTTATCTCAAACTATCCTCAAGACGGTGAATCGAGGTCCCGGCTGCCGACACGCAGGCCGTAGAAATGGCACTCACATACGTTTCTGGTCATACCCATCGCCACTCAGATTTGCTGTGACAGGAGCGGGGAGGAAGATTGCTTTAACAGAAAAGCCAGAAACTAATTTATATGAGATCAAAAGCATGAAAGAGCACTTCTGTGGAGAGATGATAAGCCTTCAAGGCCACTGCCAGAGCCCCAGGACAGCGCTCTGGTCTGAGCCACGTGGACACCTTCTCCGACCACCTGTGTCCATCATTGTCCAAGAGACAAGCCACGGGGATGCTTTAACGGGAATGCCAGAGCAGCTGATAAATGGAGAGCAACGGTGAGGAGGCAGATAAACAAAACACAGTCAGAGATAAGGGGGTGGGGAGGGTGCCGCATGCTATCGTGTAAAAAAGTCATTTCTGTGTATTACACTTCAAAAGGTTTAAGCTGTGTGTGTGTGCGCGCGCATGTGCACGTGTAAGTAGGAAAGTAAGAGTGATTATTCATGATCATCCTTGGGTCACAGCAGTAAGTTGTTTCCTATATTATCGCCGTTATCAGAGATGTGCAGTGCTGAGCTTTGACTTCTCTTAAGTTATTCTCACACATGAACTGCTGAACTTTTCAAAATGATCTTAATGTGGGAACACACACAGGAATCACTGTATTGTACAGGACTGATTTTAACTGCTGCCTCCCTGTTTGTGTCAGTTTGTGCTCATATGAGAGCACCACAGGTAAACGTACCTCAGGTAAATGTGTACTCATCTAAAGACAGAGGGCAGCTCCAGACCCAACTGCGTGAAATTATAACCTAATGCACGTTTTTATATCTGAGTACTTGTAGTAAATTTGAAAAGCTGTGACTCAAATTATGATGTAAATGTTGCAGTTGGAGTTTGATGGTTTTGCTCGTTTGCTTTGTTTTCTGCCTTTGAGTCACATCAAAACACTATAACATCAGTTATGATGGTTTCCAATTAATGCGTATTTGACTATTTCTGATTCTGTATCTGTTTGACCAACTTTTCTTTACTTAGTCTTTTCCCAAAGAGGCTGACTTGTTTGGTTTATGTTATTAAAATGCCGCGCTGAATCATGAAAAGCCAACTTGTGTTTTTGAAGAAATATTTATCGTTTTCTGCAGTGGCATTTACCCTGATGTAGTGAATGATTGGCAGCTTTTAATGCACCACAGCAGATTATGACAGTGTCTGCAGGGACTCCACATAAAGACACAAATGTCAAAATGGTGGAAAATCCAGTGATTTATTATTTCTTTGGTTTGTCCTTTTTGCTACATCTACTGCTGCTATTTGGTCCTGAAAAAAGACAGAGAGCAAGAGCATGGAGGGGAAAAAAATCAAACACCATTCAGAGATCAGACGAGAGTCTCTCCCTGTCGGTTTCTGAGTCGCTCATCTTTTATTCCTCCCCTACACGAGGCCCAATCTCAGCCACCTTGTGTAAACTCTGCAGGAGCTCTGGCTCCAGCAGACAATCTCATAAAAAGCTTTCATCAAAATTAAGTTCTGATGGTTCCATTAGAGGGTGACAAGAAAAAAGCATTCACCCAAATTGGCAGAAATACAGAAACTAGAAACCGTCTTGCATCAGCTGCCAGAGTTGTAGACCACACCCATCTTCAGTTTAATGTTAGCCACAAAAAGACTTTGGAGCAGGGGTGCAAAGAGCGCCCTATACTCAGTACTTCTTACTGAGGCCTCATCCTGATTTCATCAACACACCTGTGACATGCAGAGTGGTGATGCTCTGACACAAAGTGCCGCACTGACAAGTAAACAACCGGGCAACTACACAAAACTACCTCTGGGATGGTTTCCTCTACAGAAGTTGTCACCATGCCCGGGTGGCTTTAGTGGTGAAGCCAGCGAGCACATACATATGCTTCACTGCGGTGCGGGTGGCGCAGGTTCGAGTCCCGGCCTGTCGCCAGTTTGCCCGCGTGTCTTTGCCCTGTTTCCTGTCTCTCTCTCCACTACAGATAAAAGCCACTGTGGCCAAAAATGGAGAAAAAAAAAGCGGTCACCGTGCACACATTAAACCATAATAAAAATGATAAGCGATAATTCCAGCTACACGGCCACTTATTACAGTATTGTGCAAAAGTCTTGGGTCACTCCTCATTTTGTTATATTTTGCTGGGAGAATAGGAAATAGGTGCAGCGATTTATATAAACGTGCAAACATACAGGGACAGGCTATAAAGGTAAAATCAGTTTGTACAAGTCTTCTGGTTTGACTACCTTTATTTTTCAAGACAGCCTGAAGTCTCATAGAGAAGCTTTGGTGTCTTCAGGAATAGTTCTCCCTTCTTCTTCAAGGACATTCCAAAGCTTGTCTTTTTGTCCCGTTCTCTAAGATGATCCCAGACTGCTTCAATAACGCTGGGGTCTGGCCTCTCACTGATAGTGTCCCACTGTGGGCGATGCCTTTACTGCACAGCAGTGTCCTGGACCATTGTCACGCTGAACAATGAAGCCAGTCAGACACTTTCCAGGCACTGCGTGGAAATCTGGCTGATCTCGAACACCACGAGCTGACATGCAGCCCAAAACCATCGCAGAGGCTCCACCATGGTTTACAGATGGCTGCAGACACTCCTCTCCTGTCTCCTCCATCTCTCCATCAGACCTGTTGCAGCTGATTTTTGGTCCAGTTCTTGTGTAATTTAGGATACCTCAGCCTTTTCTCCCTGTTCCCCATCCTTAAGAACGGCTTCCTGACATTTCTGATGAAGCTTCAGTGAACAGTAGATGGATCAACTGAAGAGTCAGATGCATTTTGTGGGTCCTGTGTCAGGTGCTTTCAGGCTGTTTGTACTCTTGATTGTGGTTTTTCTTCTTGCTGCATTTTCAGGTTTGTTTCTTTCTCTCAGTTCTTGGTTTCAGCCTTGTTTGTGTTTTTCCTTGAATCCCTGTGATCCCTGCTTCCCTCATGTTTCCATGTCTGGCTCAGGCTTCATCTCTGTGGTCAGGTTATTTTTGTCTCCCCATTCAGTTGTTACTCTTTTATTTTGGCAACTGTTCTTCTCCGTATCCTGTGTCTAGTTTAACTTCCTTCTGAGTCATGTTAGTTTTTCCCAGCTGTGTTCCCACCTGTTTCCCATCCTCTTGTTATCCTGTGTTTGTATAAATTGTCTGAGTCTCATAGTTGTTTGTTTCACTGGGCCATGTTTCCAGAAGCTTCCTAGTTTTGGGATAATTTGTGCATGTTCAGCTATATTTTTTTGATCACACACAGCATGCCATTCCACGTTTTGAGCCAACAGCTTTTCTGGAATCACTTTGTTGGCGCAAGAATACCATTTTATGGCTGTCAAACTGTGTAATATGAGACACTTTTCATAGATACAAGTAAAGAACTGGGAACTGATTGTATGCTTTTGCAAGCGGCTGCTAGTAACAAAGTACCTAAAGATACAACACTGGCTCACCCGTTGAGTTCGTCTCTTTTTATGGCTGAATGATTCAGAGATGTTAAGTGGCTTAAAAAACAAAGTCAGGTAGAAGGACTGGACTGAAAATGAGTAAAAAGCAGCCAATGTCCAAAGAAAAACTTTCAAAGTTCTCTGGAAAGTCTGGAGAACTGTTGTTTAAGACCGCTTTAAAAATTATAAGAAGGTCTGGCTCCTTAGAAACAAAATCTAAAGAAATGAGGGGTGTCTTGAGACTTTTGCACAGTACTGTAAATCGTAGTGTAAAAGGAGAACCTGAACTAAAGCTAATCAGTTTCATAATTGGTCTCTTTTTGCATTTGTGTTATCTGATTTAGCAGTGAACTATAAATCTTAATCAGTATATTTAGCTCAGTTGATTGAATCCATTAACAACATTTAATACACTGGAATAAAACTTAATTTAGTATTCATAATGCAGGTTTTATAAGAATTTATGCAAGCAGAATAGAATTAATAGGGGGTGAAAGAAAGAAGGAAGGAAGCACATTTAAATATATCTGTCACCCGTCGATAGAGTGACCTTAAATTTCTTCCCTAAAAGAGCTACAGATAAATATTAAAACCACACTGAACATGACCTGTATGTAAACCTGCCATAATTGTCAAATATCTGTGAAGTTATTTTAAAACTCTAAGCGCTGCTATCAGAGTAGCACTATATTTCAATTAACTTATCAGACTCAGTGACAACGTACTCATAAAAGGGAGTACTATATGATTAAAAAGAATAAAAGTACTATTATCCAACTGTAGATAATTACTATTACTGAAACCCTGTCACGGAGCAATTCTTTCTGCACCTTATTTTGTTACATAATATTTAATTTAATGGTCACCTGACTTTGGATTGCCACTTTTATTAAACGGCTCCTAAAATGCACATTTTACCCACTGGATGTGGAATGGCCCTGAGGTGAGGACTGCGACGCAGCAGCTGAGTGAGTCCTGGTGGTTAACCTGACAGCACAGTTAATCTCTGACTCCATGAGATGACGAATGCTCATCTCGCTAAACTGCACAAGTGAAGCTCAACAGTAGAAAAACGGTTTTCCTGCTTGAAAGCAAATGAGAAGATTAAAAGCACTTTCAAGTTAGTGCCTTAAACATGGAAGTGCAGCCAGCAAGCAATTACTTTAACTTGGTGTTAAGATGCAAAACATGGAGAAACTGTAAGCATCAAACAAACAAGAAAGAAAACGTGTCCATCAAAGAGCATCAGAGAAGTTTGGGGAAGGATTTTGTTACATTTGGCGCAGCAAAGTTACTTTTTCTATCGGTTCTCCAACTTTTCCCCACAGTGGCTGCTCCTTTAATCATTGATGTGCAGCACCACCCTCCGTGACACGCTTTCAAAAAAAATCCTGAAAAATGTCTTAGTTATGCTGTTAAACATGTCGAAGAATCTGATAGATGCTGAATGCATGTTTGTAAATTACCCAAAGAAAGATGCTGAACATTGTCAGCGACGATACGGGAGAACGAACGTACTCGTGAGAAATTTTAATAGGTTAATCGGTTCTGCATTGTTCAGAAGTGTACGCACAAATATTTTAGTATTTATTTGTTGTCATACACACGCTCAGAAGTGTCTGGCTCAATTTTTCAGACTCCTTAAAATAATAATGCATCATACAGCGGCTGAAGTTCTCCCAGGAAACACTTTATGAGCCGGTCTCTCCTGCAGAGCAGAAAGCGTGCCACTTTAAATGTTGTGCTATTTAAGCAGGGATGAGTGAGGAGAACTGAGTGTTAGAAAGGGCAGCAGAGCTTACAAAGGTGGTTAGAGGGCATATCCAGGTCAGGGGGAGGTGGTGGCACTGACCAGCATCAGGTCACGCCGTGGCCCTGCTGTATGGAAGGCTCTGAGAAAATGAAGGTAACTGACAAACTGAATGAGGCTAAACAATATAATTCAATCCAAAGAGGCGCAGTGCTGATATTAAGCTGCACTGCTTAACGCTCACACAACAAAGTGAACCGTTTACCTGTGAGATTCAGGATGGACTGCAGGGGGCGTGTTACTTTAGGAAATGTGATACTTTTTAAGGCTCTGCTTCCCCCACCACTCGCTCCAGAGGATACATTATTATACTGTACTGGCTACAGATATAATGAACTTGCTTTAAGGTGATTGCACTTCTTCAGACTGGATTAGGATGATTTATGGAGAAGTGCTACAATTATGATCTTCTTTAATGAGGTTACTAATATTGATCTGATTTTCTCATATCACTTGGAAAAAACCCTTTCTATCATTTTTTATTGTATTTTTAAAAACATATATATTATTAAAAATGGTAAGGGACATGTTCATGGATCACAGCTGCAAATTGGTTACTCCATCACAGGCAGTAATATTTTACTGGTACAGCAGAAGGTGTTGGCTAATTTTACTGCCAGAGAAGCTCCGTGGCAGCTGTGGCTGTTAGCTGGAATTAGTAATGAAGGCTGAAAGACTTGTTCACGGGGAATAACGAGAGACTGAAACACGGCCGACCTCGGCTTTTGGGAATTATTAAAGACTGGCATTATGTTTGGCTGCTAGTTTATTCTTCACATCACTTCTGCTTTTCCATGCAGTCAAACTCAGAGCTGACATCATCGCTCTGGTCCAATCGTCTTTCTGCGCTCTTCAAAACAATCAGTCTCCACTCGGCATGCTTTAAATCTCACTGCTTGTCTGTCATTCTTCCTTGCAGACTCATTCGTGCAACCCACCTCCTCCCCATCATCCAGATCCCTCAGTGCACCATCCAAGCCTCCATCTTTATCTTCACCACCACCAGGAGCATCTAGACTCTGGGGGGGGTCCCGCCCTAATGCCCATCAGGGGATTATGTTCTGCTTCGATGGGTCATCGGAGTCTAACTGCCAAATGGATTAACTGAATTCTGTATATCAATAAATAATCAACTTTTCTAAATGATCTCTCCTTATTGAACTGCTATTAGTCTGGCAGTTAAATGCAATCTGTGATAAATCAGCAAAAATTATAAATCTGTTGCCATCTTTTGTAAATCTGGTGAAACTTAAATTCACTGCTTACACTCAGAGTTCAGCCAGAACCACATAAAGTGATGTAGTCACTGCAGGGCTGCGAGTTAGCTGTATAATGGCACAGACCCTCAGCTTTAGTACAGCAATATAACCAGAAGACAACCAGCAGAGTTGAGAACCTGTTGCAAAGAGACGCATCACAAACGAGCAGCACTCAGCGGGACAGACGGACTCAGACTGATCGTGTGTTTATAAATTAGATGATTATTTTCAAACCTTTGCGAATCTGTCTCAGAGTGACGGCACTCAGGCCGAGTCAGCACACAATCGAAGACGCTTCACCTCCCATCCGGCGACCTGTGCAGTCGCCGCAGGTTGTCAATGAGCTGGTTGCTGCAAATGCTTGAACTTAAACACAATCCCTGGGCAGCCACTGATTTAGAAACTTTCAGATCAGTTTCTAAAGCACCAGTTTTTAGATAACTTTGTGCACTGAAGTGTTAATTTCATGAGGAGGTGTCCTCCTCTAAATGAGAGTCTCTTGATTACAGAAGATGCTGAAAATGTTCAGTTATGATTCCAAAATCTCATCTCAGCGTTTGATCTTTCTCCCTGTTTGACTTGAACAGTGCGTTCACATCAGAGACATTTTAATCTTACATATCAAACAAAGCATCTTCAGAGGGGACTGTGTGGCCTCTCAGACCTGCAGTGTCTCCTGAGGTGTCGTTTGTTGTGTGTACAAAGGCTAGCACTGAAACACATCATTATTAAAAACAATATTCAGGGCCATTGTTATGTGGATGAAGATTTTTATCCAAAACAGGGCACATTCCCTAATTATTTTCCCTGTCAGGAAGAAATACTAGCTGTCTAAATAAAAACCAATCTGAATCATTCATCGTGGTCCTCTGTGGACCGTCGCCGCTTTAAATGTCTCGGACTGCTTTGTTCATATATTTTTCTGTCATTCAGCCTCAGAGGAG
This sequence comes from Archocentrus centrarchus, assembly GCF_007364275.1. Taxonomy (NCBI): domain Eukaryota; kingdom Metazoa; phylum Chordata; class Actinopteri; order Cichliformes; family Cichlidae; genus Archocentrus; species Archocentrus centrarchus. The sequence continues at coordinate 14,661,026 of NC_044358.1, read as the reverse complement.
CATCACAAAGGAGAGGTCTTTTCTCCCTCGACCTGATATTGAAAAGGATATTTTAATATTGCTTTTGTTAGATAATTGTAGTTCACTGTGTTCAGTCTTTTCAGTAATGCTCCCCGAATGTGCAAAACGCAGCTGACACAGCAGGAGACAAAACTCCCGCCTGTTGTTTCAGCTTCGCTTTGTTGCTTTTTATGAAGTTTTAGAAGATTTTATTCCTCCAAACATGTGGAAAACATTTTTAAATAAATAATCAATCTTTATTTGTTTAAACTATCCCTTTCTTTAAGTTAAACACACGTTAAGCAAATAATACCGTAGTTAAATGATAAGGCATAAACTCTCACTGGACACTTTGATAGGTACACCCCTTTGATTGCTCATTATTGCAAATATCAAATCAGCCAATTACATTCCAGCAGCTCAGTGGTCTTCAGACATGGACAAGATGACCTGCTGAACAAAGGTGACTGTGACGTGGATCTTGGTGCCAGACGTGCTGGTCTGAGTATTCTGCTCGTCCATGATGAGAAGTTCTCCGGGCAGAAAAAGAATGGCGACCTGGCAGGAAAGCAACAGTAACTACAATAACCACTCGTTACAACCACGTTATGTAGAGGCGCATGTTTGTGTGCTGGGCTACAGCAGCAGAAGACCACACCAGGTGCCCCTCCGCTCAGTCTATCATTCAGTCTCACCCTGACTGGACAACAGAAGACTGGAAAAATGTTTCCTGGTTTTATGAGTCTGGAATTCTGCTGGGGTCAAAATTCAGCATAAACACCATGAAAGCCCGGCGCCATCCCGCCTTGTATCGATGGTTCCTGGTTGTGGCGTGCCGGTGTGGGGGGCATGTCACAAAGCTCAGATCATCCCAAGCTGGTTTCCTGAACATGACAGTGAGTTCATTATACTCAAACATCCTCCACATTCACCAGATCTCAATCCAACAGAGCACGTTTGGGATGTGGTGGATTGGGCGAGTCCCATCAGGGTGCGCCGCCTACAAATCTGCAGCCACAGTCAGATGCTGCTGTCACGTCAAGGTGAACCAAAATCTCTGAGGAAGGTTTCCAGCACTTTGGTGAATCTATGCCACAAACAATTCATGCAATTCTGAAGGCAAAAGGGGGCCCAACCCAGTACTGGTAAGGTATACCTAATAAAGTGTCTGGTGAGTGTGCAGAAGACTACGACTCTGTGCACCCCGAGGAACCTTCTTATCTTTGTGCTTGACACTTTTAGCTGAATCACTCATCAGTAGCCTTCTGGAAACTTAATTCATCACGAAGGAGATTAATCAAGATAATAAACAGAGCCAATTAAGCTGGAGCCCGCCCACTACTAACTTCTGCTTTCTGGCAGCTCCTCTGACTCCAGAGTGACGGACAAAGAGCTCCTCCGGGCTCCTGTGTCGAGTGAGCAGCAGCATCGCTGCTGGAGTTGCACTGATGCAACATTCACTGTAAGAGTTTCAATGCACAGGAGTGTGTTAGATGGGAGTGAAGATAACTGTGAGGAAGACACTAAAAAAACTCATTTATATGGAATATAGTTCAGATACATACTGCATTTGTGTAGCACTATCTATGCTCGACTTTGTAACCAACTAATTTATGTGTTTGTGCTGAGGGCAGTTATGTAGATATGTGCATGCACATACTCTGTACTATCTCAGTAATCTGATTATTTCTCCTATTCTTTCCATTTTTACTAAATATTTTGCTTTTCACTTGCACTGAAAACTATGACAACCCAGTTAACTGCTGTCAGTTAGCTCTCCTCCTCTACTCTTACCTTCCTCATTATTCCTGACTCGTGCCTCTGACAGTGTCTCCTCCAGGCCACGTAGAAAATTGCCTTAAGTCTAATCTACAAAGACAAGAATATCTGAGATATTCGGTGTCGCCAAAATTATGATAATCAGCATCTTTTCACATTTTCTCTGTCTCGTCTGCAGCCGTAGAATTGGATTTCACACTCAGAAAGCCACTGACAAACACTTTTAGGTGATAGCTCACAGGGAAAATGGCACAAAGCAGCACGGCTTTTTTTTTTTTTTTTTTTCAAGAAAAGATACTGCCAGTTCAAAAAAGCACAAGAAGTTAGAACTAAATGTTTCACTGGAATATCGCCACAATCTTCAAAATTAATTTTTGCATGAAAAAGCAGAAGGTGGGTAAGTTGGTTCAATCTGCGTTTAATGGGAAACTTGCTGAATTAAAGGACAAAGCAAACACATTCTAAAACTGAAGAACATTTTGTGCTTTGGAGAGTTTTTTTCCCTTTTTGGACCCTTAATAAGTGTTACACGGGTAACGAGGGAGCAGGCTTCAAACTGGCAGACTGCGTGTTCCTCGTAAGGCTAAAATGTTGTCCGCACGCACACGCTGTGACACTCTGTGGGTTCACAGTCGGCTCGTGTGGGCTGACTTTATTTTTCAGCCTTTTTCCACTGACCACTTTAAGTTAGACTGCAAGCAGCAGCAGTTTGGAACAGATTCATAATGAAATCAACCAATATTCCCCGTCACAGCTGACCCATGTGGAGCTGATTTCGTGCGGAGCCATTTCATTGGCCGACTGTTGTCCAGTGAGTGGGACGGCAGCTGATGGCCCACTTGCTCTCATTACCCTTTTAGACAGATTGGACACGTCATCAGTGTCTTTTGAATCAGGAAAATCAAAAAAACAGAGGAGGCAAATGTCTGCATCTACACAGCACACATGCAACAACATGATTTGATCTTGTTGTTACCTGTCTCAGCTTTCCCTGAGATGATACCTGAGCTGCTGGACGTGTTACTCATCACTTTGGAGGCGCCCCACCTTAGCCGGTGGATATCTGGGCCAGGACCTCCTGTTCCACCCGCGAGGTTATTATTTATGAATGGAGCTCAAACTTTAAGAAGCTCATAAAAAGCTGAATCATTGTCAGACAATAGCTGCTGGTTGAGCTTCAGCTCTCTTCTCCACACAGACCGCCTGCGTGCAGATATCACTTAATAGAAAATGCTTTTATTGTAATTCATTCATTTGAATAATACCGAGTCATTCTTTTAATCCAGTATATAATACGCAGCGCTGGTCATTAATAAAGGTAAAGTATTATATTACTTGTTACTTTTTTAAAGACATGCTTTACGTTTTACTCCTGGTAGAAAGTATTTAGCTGCACTGCTCGATACGTTTCTTTTGTATTACTCCACGATATCTGGTAAGAAGCACTGTTACAAAATTACCAGTTAAATATGGACATATATCAGCACAAGCCACTATCATACTGATGATCTTCATTTATGATTTTTATGATCTTCAATAAAGTTGCATTTAAAAGTGGAGAGACAGAAACATCTCCTGCAGGAAGAGACACAGCATCAAAATAAAAGCTGTAACTAACTAATTAGCAGCTATAATGTTTTTACTCAATTAAGGAACAGTAATGTGTTACAGTGTCATTATTTTGTAATGCATACGAGTGTGCATCCTTTCTGCTTTATTGCACAATAAAAGGTAAGATTTTAAAAAAGGAAATATGACAGCAGCAGACGAATCGTTTTCTGTGTTATTGCAGTTCATCTATGTCGAGTTAAATGTTAATGTGCACACAGTGGCGCTCTTAAAAAGCTGCGTGTTTGTAATATGCAGCATCACCATCTGAACTCTGTGTGAGAGCATAATGAACGTGAGGGCTCTGGATTTGGTTTGCAGGTATTTAATCATAAATAAAAGTATTGGACAGATTCATATTCCTAACATTAGACCAAAGTCAGAGGATTGTTACTACACTTCATTCTCAGGCGGAGTCGGGGTTGCCAGGTTTCATGGCAACACACCTGTCAACAGTTGTTGAGTCATTTCGCTCAAAACCACAAATGTCAACCTTCTGGTGGAGATAATGGTAAAGTCACAAAATCATGAAAGTCATTTGGACTCATCACCTGGAGTGTCTGCAGAGACTTTCATGAGCATCCATCCACAGATTGAAACTTGACATATTCTGGATTGGCTTCTCTGCCAGGAGAACAAAATGCTCTGCCGCTGCTTCCCAGCACGGCTACAAATACCAAAATGGATTTTAGATTAGTTTGACTTTTATCATCAAATAACAAAAAGACAGTAAGATGATACTTTGTTGCCATGCTACTGTCAAAACCTGAAATTTGTCTGTAAATAGATTTGAACACAGCAAAAATACATTTTAGTCAATTAATATAAACCAATCAACCAAACTAGCTGTACTAGAACTAGTAGTAATGGTACTAGTATCTCAGTCTATCCTGACTTTCAAACCATCTATATTACTGAACCATATGTGAGATACTCTCTCAGTGTGAAGCTTCACATTACTGTATGTGAAAGCACAGATTCCTCTTCCTTCCTGAAACGATGAGATGTATAATACAGCAGAACAAATAAGTCTGGATTCATGGTTTCTGGGTATGTGATAAGGAGCCCACTTAGACCGCTGATGTCTTCATTCATGTCAGTCTCCATTGGCAACAAAAGAGCTGAAACAACATCAACAAGTCTGTGACACAGCTCATGCTAGCCTGCAATTAAATCCACATTTTAACAAGAGATGAGTAAGCTAGATAAATAGAGCAGAGATCCTCCATTAACTTAAGAGGTTCTTTGTAATTTGCTTTCTGGCAGGAGAACAAAATGTGCTGCAGCTCTGAATCTGCTTTTAGCACATATACTCATCTTCACGCAGTTGTAAATGGAGCGAGATGGAGGGGAAATTCTGAAAGCCAGAGATTTCAGCACTTGGCCAAGTAATTGTAAGTCACTGGTATTGATCAACATCCCTGCCAAACACTGCACAGCCTTGGAGATATATTATGCCAATTTTGTTCATCACACTTTCTAAAAATTCTCCGACACAATAAGACGGGACTTTTTTTTGGAAGGCTGAATTCTGAGCTGACAGATCCCAGTGTGGTTCCAATGTGAGCTGCAGGAACGTCAGAGACACTGAATCATCTCAAATGTTTGACTGGACAAACGCTTTTTGAAAGCCCTTTTCAGAAAGCTGGACACACAATTGCTCATTTTGAGGCAGCAGTCTGTGGGCACATTGGCTCTGCCGGCCAGACAAACGTGATCCAGAGAGAGCTCTGCTTTTCTTCGCCTCCTGCTTTCTTTGTCAGTGGAATCAGCAGTGTTGGACGCAGTGTTTCATCTTTTCTCTCCTTAAAGAAGATGCTGCACTGCATCGGAGTATTCCATCTACCCAGTTACTGCAGTCACATTTTCTCAACAATACGCTTGTCAAATGGATCCTCTCTCATTTTTCCTGTGGTGGCTTCTAAGCAAACAACACAATACTGCAAATGGATGCTCCGTGCTCCAGGTTAATGTACTTCATTAGAGGTTCAGTTTTGCATGTCTGGCTTAATTTAATGGACCAAAAAGCCTTGGGACAATTCTTCTGACATTTCAAGAATGCCAAGGCTGGCAGAGACGGCCTCTGTTCGTGTGCAACCACAGACAGAGAGAGGAGGGTTTGGGGAGAGGCTCGGGCTTCCTCTGCCTGTTAATGATGGTATAGAGCCCTGGGAGACAGCATGCAGGGGAACTCAGGGAGCACACAGCTGGGGTAATGGGGGGGGCAAACATTACAAGGTAAAGTGCTGCCAGGAGGAGGTGGTGGGTCACATCTCTCCTATTAGTGACAGAAGCATTAATTCAGACTGAACACCCATGAGGTTTTCTAGTTTTCCTACCCCCCCCTCTAAAAATGCACAACATTAAATATGGACACACACACAAACAGGATGATATATGAAGGTATAAAATCCATTATTTACAATTCTGCACATGCAGCACAAGAGAAACCCAACAGTGGTTTATGACACTGGTGTTTCCATATTTAGCTGCCTAAGTTATATAGTTTAAAGTTACGCACGGCTTCGTTAGTGGCCTTTTTTTTCATTAGCATCATCAGCACAGGCTTTTACAGTCTGCAGCATCCCATCACACTTGATGCAAATGAGCCAATCTCACTGTCGCTGTTACAGGTTGCAGAGCAGCCGAAACATTTCCTTTTAATGACTTCAGTGACCAGAAGGTGAGAAGAATGGAGAGGCAGCAGCACAATATCAGGTGCAGTTAATGCAGACAGAGTTCAGGACCGAAGCTGAAGGAAAAGTTAATGGATTCCATATGAGACAGAAGAGGAAAGGTTTTTATACTGCAGTGTGTTCCAGACTGACCACCGCAGACAGTTCGTTGTGGTACAATCCCTGATAGCACTGATTATATTAATCATAATCAGAGGATCTAAATTTCAGTTCAGAAGTATTCACTGAATTTACATCAGATTTCCCATTTTACAGAAAATGTATCTTTATGCCCACGCTCGGTTACAATTTCTGAATTTAAAAATGTCACGAGGAAGATTCACATGTTCAAAAATTCCTCTGGGTTTGAAAAAGAAAACAAATAAATGAAACTAAAGGCAAAAAGTGTGAGACCCCCTTATTTAGGTTTCAGTGTAAGGAAGCGGACACCTGTGTATGAGATTAAAATTGTTGGTTCATCGTGCATGAAGACGTATTATTGAAAATGTTTCTGTGCTCACAGGAATATTTCTCCCGGTTCTCCATCTTCATGTAGTAAAACTGCAGCTTCCCCTCCCCTTTTCTCCCTGTGGCCTCTCTTCTTCTCCACAGTCCTGCATGTGTGCGATGCTGGAACTTTGTTAAATAGCAGCGTACTTTGTGTTTACTGGAGCTGTTCAGCATGTCATGAACAGGCTAACTGTAAAAGTTTGTGAGGAAAATAATGCACTCAAAGGCCAACCTCCCTTTGTAGGACTTCTTTAGAGAAGATGTTTGCAGCATGGGAATAAAGCACTTCACTCAGAGGTCTGAGTGCTGTCTGAGGTAAAGACGGTCTTTATGCTGTGAGTTCATATCTCGGCTCTGTCGGCGTTTCTAATATATGACGTGTGTCTCTGGGCAGAGCCCGTCTGTAACTTGCTGTATTGTTTTGGCTGAACTCCAGATTGCTGTTTATTATGATTATGAAGTTTATTATGTTTGTTTGTGCGTGGTGACGTACGGCCATGATGATAGTGCTGCATTTCCCCTTTCTCTACTGAGCTTTAATTTTAATTGTATAGAGGTGAGCAGTAATTATTTACCCTGGGACCGGCTTTTATGGAAACCTTGAGCTGGTTTTTAGTTGCAGCTACTTTTTTTTTTCCAGCTTTGCATTAAGGAAACAAATAGTTTTATGTGGCAGTTTGCTTTATTATTCTTTACATCATAATGACATCTAAACTGCTAAGCTCCTGCTCTGTTTAAGCTGCTGCTTAAATGCACTGCATTCATACTCATCCCAGTCATCCCTTTCTTTCTTTCTCTCTCTCTTTTTGCCAGCACTACAGAACATTTTATAGGAACAGTTTTTTTTTCCAGTGTACCACAAATTTTGCTCATGCTGTGAATTTCTGTGACATCTGTATAGAAGCTGCAACATAACTCGCATTTCTTTGCCTTCTGCTGTATATTTAGTTCATTGCCGGGTTTCGATTCATCCAATGACTGTACTGCATGTTCTATAATAGTGCTTCACTGAGGCATGGTCATACACTGTAAAGCCCGGTGCTGCTGCAGCATCCATCTGACTGAATGTATTTAAAACTGTAGCACTCATGGGTTGATGAAGCATCAAACTGAGCATTTTTTTTCCTTCTTGGCTGTTTTTATGGCAGAAACACGTTAATCACAAGAAAGCTCATGATTGTATTGAAGAAGGTTTAAAAACTAACAACTGAAACCATAAACTCATCAGGACATCCTGAAAGTGTTCACCGAGGTCAAAGATCAAGAGAGTTGAGGGCCATTCTCTCAAAGACTCCCATACAGTAAAACTTCTTTCTGCAAACACAGCAGTCGCCCCCTGCTGGCCCAGAAAGAGTGCAGGTTCACAGCATTTCTGTACCGCCTCCACGTTTCAAATTCAGATGATACGTCCATCTTTTATATACAGTTTGTGGTTCTAATTGTCAATATTAAATATTCAGTTTGTTTTAATATGATTATTACTCCTCACTCTCTGCCGTGCTGAACTTTAGTGTGTTTGTTGGCACTAGTCACATAATCATATTAACTCTGCACCGGCTGCAGTCTCATCTATGCTCCCATCTAACCAAATTCTTACTGCTTCAACAGCTGCAGGTGTCCCTTCTGTGCAAACAGAAGATCAACAGTCCTCGAGGACTTTGGGGGGGTGGGAACAGACTTCCTGTGAAAAACAAGGGTTATTAAAAAAAAAAAAAGAAAAGCTGCAAAATGTAACAAGTTTGGATTTGTACACTGCTCAATCTAACATGATTGGTGTTTAGATTAGGACTCACCTGCAAACTAATTTACAGTATGTCAAAAACAGTCGTCCCTGTGGGGGCTTTTGTTAAAAAGGAGGTCAGAAAGTTGAGTCAAGTCTTTGCAACAGTTCACATAGTAAAGCTGAGCATCCAGCATGAGATGATATCTAAAAACAGTGGGTGGGCCTCACTGTGTTCGGACGTTCCAACAACTTTTTAAAATATGGAGCTTTAGAACCATATCAGAATATTTAAATATATTTGTTTTAATGATGGTGTCATGAATTCACCCAGCTCCACCTACTGTAGACCACGCTGGACGTGGAGCTGTGGAGGAATCCCAGCAGACACGTTTATCACTCCCGTTTGTGGAACATGGGAGCTGCACGGCTCAGAGTCGTTTGTTAGCATTTCAGAATAAATAAAAAGCTACTTTCAAGCTGCTCCCTCATTCACGGGGGGGGGGGGGCACCACAGCAGGTAGCGCCGCGTGTTTGATGTGGCAGATTTCTGCACCAGATGCAGCCCCAGTGGGATTTGTGCCTCCTCCCAGAAAGGAACCGAGGACCTTTCGCTTGATGGAGAAACGTGTAAACCACCACACTGTGGAGCCGCTCGTGTCAGAACAGAAGAGCAAGGTTAAAATTTATTCATCTGCAAAGCTGCAAAAGTACCTTTTTATTGTATGTGTATTGATAATTCACTTGTGCGACTAAGGCAGGCAGGTAGTGTTCTGCACACACTGTGGCAGTTCATCAGGTTATCCACACACTGTGAATTCCTCCCACTTCACAGTGATGAGACAGTTTATGATTTAGGCAACACATTTTCTTTTGTTGACTGCAGCCCGAAATTCTTTTAATATTGATCTACACAGAATAAATCTTTGAGCAGGCTAACTGAAATCTTTGCCATTTAATGGAAGGGATATGATGGATTGTCATTATTGTATCCTTTTCTTGAGGTTTGAATTCATTGTGCTGCTGTGGCGACATTAGCTTGGCTTTTTGTGGGCGGCGGTGCGTCTGTGATCAAAAAGACGAGGCTGAAACAAACTGGATGTTAGTGAAGAGGCACAGCCGGTGTCTCTGCTGCTTTTGTTTACAGTTTACAGTATACATGACATCATCATCAATAAACGTGTGAGGACAGAAACACTTTTAAAAACACGCTTAAATATATACGTTTACTGTGTGAAGCTGACACACAGGTCAGTGCGGTGAATCCACTGATAGCCATAAAGGAACCACAGCTAAACTCATTTCTTTAAAGCAATTTTAAACTGAAGTGCGCAGCAGTCACGTTCACCCCCTTCATCCACATAAAAACCAGAATAAAAACTTCAAGCTGCTGCTGTGTCTCACAGACTCATATTTCTCTTGGTTTTCGCTCCTCACACGAACCCCCAAAACTCAAGGATCTGTCTTCCTGCAGAAGGTCGACCCTGATCTCTGATCTGCCTCACACAGCAGTTCATTAATGCCGCCACCAAGTCCCCCAGAGCAGTTCCAGTGTAGCATACATCTGCACTGGACTTAATATATTCTATATGTAAGTAAGTTTTCATAATGTTCCAATGTGAATTTCACAGTTTCCAGGCTGAGTACAGAAAGTGCAGACATACACATTCACTTTCATTTTAATCACTTTTGATTTTTATGTTGTCAAACCCTCAAATAGGCTGTTTTCCTAGCAGTGAAATGAGGAGGGATTAATCTTTTAATGCTCCAACCCACTCTGGGTTTTCTGCTGAATAACCTATGTTATATTTTAGCACTGGGGGCACAGACAGATCCCAAATAAATATTTTACACATATAAATAATTCTATTTGTTTCTTTTGCCTGCGTGGAGTCTGTTACCTGCTTTGCAAGCTGTGCAGGCCTCTGCCACACATCAGTCTGCTCCTCCAGTTTAGGGTTCAAAACCAACAACGGGGAAACAGACAGCTTATTCTGCAGTGAAACAATGAAATATAGATTACCCTCAGGGGGGTTATTTTGCTTCAATTTCCATAATGGGCCCATTATAGTAGTTCATCATTGTGAATAGTAGTTAAAATGTAAAGAAAGTCACCTCTGTGATGCTGTATGAAGATGGAAATCATATTTTACATGTTGCTCTTGAATTAATTATAAAAGGAAATGGATTCGTGAAGAATGCCGGACAGATTTATGGTGTCATTTGATATTCTGCTCAATGTAAGACTCATGTTGGATTCTTCAGCATGTTTAAGCTTCTCGTGTGGGCGGAGTTTGGGTGTGCCTCAGGGAGGCTCTCTGGTCCCGCTCTCACTCAGGTTGATGATACTAATGAGGCAGTTTGTGAAGATTAATGCCTTTATTTACTCACAGCGCACAGTGTGTGCTCCAATTACTTCGTCTTACCTCTAGCTAGATTTAAATGCTGTGCTTACTTTTCTCATAGGAGGATTTTTTTTTTTAATTCACAATTTTTTTGTTTAAAGTGTTAAACTTAATAACAAGGAAAATGTGGAAGTCTAAAATCATATCTCAGCAGAGCATCCCAGGAAGTTTTATTAGTGTCCCACAAAACAGAACAAAACAAGTGATGCCAACAAGCCCCCCCCCCCACACACACACACACACACACAGACAAACATGTCATTTTCCAGTCACCCATAATTTTCCTTTGACCTTTACCTTCAGGTCAAAGTCACCAAGATCCAACTTTGTCTAAGATTCTTAGTAAATGCATCTACATATTGTGTGATCTGACCTCTGACCTTGACCCGGTTATAGAAAAATGTAATCAGGTGATCTAGGGGTCACTGGTCATCTTGGGTCACTGTCACAGTCAAACATACCAAAAACAATACCCCATTCCGTCCTGCAGGGGGCGCAGTAACAATGTTCTGAGAGAAACCAAAGCATATTTCTGCTTTCAGGGTTATTGGGGTTCATAATCACCTCACTTTCTTTTTACACAAATACTTTTTCCAATCTATTTCTGTATGTCATTGATTATAATTCCTTCAAACAAGCAACAACAGCAGCAGCAGGGGACCCACCAATGACAACAACGATGATGAACATGAAAACATCAGAGGCCTGGACTACAAAGGTGCTTCAACACAGGAAAAACAGGAATCATCAGCTTCCTGTGGAAACCCAGGCTTTCTGCTTTCTCCAGGGTCATGAATTCGTGAGTTAATATATTTACCACTCAGTGCTGCCGTTTATTCCTAACGTGACGGCTGCACATCAGAGCTCAGACTTTAAACACACTCAGGACTCTCACCTGTACGGGACACGTGGCCTGATCAGGGTCTAACTGAATATCCTGGGTGATAAATAGACCTGCCAGTTTTCTAATTTATGTTCTATTCAGTGCAGGAGTGTAAAACAGACTTGGTGACACCACCATCACATTAAGAAATCAAATTAAACCAATAAGTGGTAACAATAATAACTAAACTTGGAAAGACATTAGGGCCACATATGACAACATTTTCATGCATTTTTTCATCACCAAGTGGATACAAATTCCTTTGGCAATGCATAATCAATTAATTAAACTTTGTGTTTATTATAAAGTGTTTTTATTTTTAACGTTTAGCCAAATTAAACAGATTTTACATAAAAGCAGGTCAAATAAAATGGATACATTTTGATCAGTTTTGCCAAAGAGGTCTTGATGTCACTTTCATTTAGAGCATCTCCACTGACAGCTCTTGATGCTGCGGACAGGTGTGCGGTGTGCTTCATACACATCTGTCACTGATTGATTGTAATCTGCGTCCTCATGGGCACACAGCTGATCAAATACTTGTTTCACCGACATGCAAATCAATTTATAACTTTCATGTAATTTGTTGATTTTCTGTCTCTCCATTAAAATGAAACTACCATAAAAATCAGTTTGTTTCTTTGTGAGAAAACTTAAAAATTCAGCAAAGGATCAAATAATCCCCCCCCCCCCCCCTGTAATTTTCACATTATTCCCACTTCGTTAACAGAATTTCTGTTACTTTCCATTATGAATGATGAGGTTGCATTGAGACTTGTAAATAATTTGGTACTTTAGTGAAAGTATGTTTCCAGTGTTTTGCCGTATGTAAGACAATGTTCTCATAAACAGAGACGTGTCAGCTGCCTGTTCCATCCACTGATGTGTGTTATGGGAAAACGCAGAGCAGCGCTCCTGTTTTTATTTAAACTTTTATTGCACTTCGACTCGGGCTTTTCCATTTGCAGATTTTTTTGCCCTATAGGGCGTCTGAAAGATGAAAGAGAATATAACTCTGCAGTGCTTGTGAAGTGGATTATAAAATATACTGGAAAGGAGTCTTTTTCTGAAAAAGGAAGGTTAATTTGCAGCAGAGCAGATGATCTCTCGCTCATCGTTCCTTTAATCAAACAGCTTTCTTCAGATATACGAACAAGGGATCCAGATGATGTCGTCCTCAGCATCACTTAAAAAGGATCTCTTACTGATAATACCGGTGATGGCTGCGACCCACAAAAACATCAAGTGAAGCAGGTCTGGGGCTGCTGTTTGGAACCGACTCAAGTTTAGAAGGCAGTTTGCATCTCAGCAGCAAAGAGAACAAATCTAGTATCTCATTTTAGTCATGCTTAGAGCTTAGTAATAATCATGTTTTTCTTTATTTTATGAAGAGAAAGATGCTCTATCCCAATTATGTCTTACATTATAAATCCAGCACATCCTGTGCCTGCTGCCCTTCCCTAAAAGCCCACACTGATGGGTTGTGGTATTTGTGTGCAGTTGCCTACCTGCCTAAAGTTGTAGATGTTATACGCCATCATACTCCTTACACAGGTTAAATATAACCAATCATTTTATAGATCAAAGTGCTTTAAAGACTGCTGTTTAGTGGAATGTCATCTGTAACTTTCTGACATGCTTGTTTACAATTTTTCATCAGCATTATACTTTGATAAAATATGAATAAATCTGGGATCTCTGTTGTCAGCCAGTCTAGTCAACAAGTCTAGTCCCATTTCTAAGAGCCTGCTGCCCAACTAAAGAGCACTGCCACAGTTTTTAATCATCGTGTGCAGAAAATGCATCTGTATGCTTTCACGTTTCTCCGGTTTGAAACATAAAATTGACCAGCGTTTATGGGTGTTTGTCACGTAACGCATTCAACGAACTGCTTTAATTTGGCCAAAAACTAAAGTCATTTCCACACCTCTGTGAGTTAATGGGATAGAGTCGGTATCATCCAAACACATTTCTTTAGTATCACAATTTTAAATTTCAGCTCTCTAATGTGCAGCTGTGATATTAGAAATAAATGGGAGCAGTGAGAATGCTCTGAGTGGTAAAATAAATAACTCATGAGTTTACAAGAATAACAATTTTCTGCAGCCTCTGTTTCAGTAAGAGTGTGTGTGTGTGTGTGTGTGTGTGTGTGTGTGTGTGTGTGTGTGTGTGTGTGTGTGTGTGTGTGTGTTTGTGTGTGTGTGTGTGTGTGTGTGTGTGTGTTTTCTTCAGATGTCTCCATGACTTGTTGAGTGAAGTTGATGAACTCCTTCAGTTCGTTTTGTGCTGTGAATGATCCATAAATCAAACATCCCCTTCTCATGTGCGCACACGGACTCTTGAAAACAACCGTCGGCTTATTTCTGAGCGGGTTTCAGGTTTTGTTGAGCCAGCTAAAGGAAAGAAAGCCGGCTGTATTTGGTTTGCACTGCACACCTTTCTGTACCACCTGGTGGTCTTTGGTGGTGTGTTTGGGGTTCTTGTCATGCTGCAGAATAAATGTGGACCCAGCCGACCCCGCTTCACTGGATTATGTGATTGATATGCATACATATATACGTATGCATATACGTATACTCACGTACATATGTATCATATTCAAAGTGTAGAAAAACATTGGAGCGCCTGAGACATTTGTAGTCTGTATCAGCACAGTCAAAGACTTCACTTCATACAGACAGTGCAGGAATAATTATTCGATCTGCTGAATCTGTAAGTTTGCTCACTTACAAAGAAATGAACAGTCTCTAATTTTTATGGTAGAAAAACAGAATATCAACCAAAACTCCAGAAAAATAAAAACTGATTCTCAAATCACTGAGTGAAGTAACTATTTAATCCCCTATAACCCACCCACAGCTCTGGCTCCCACAGACTGGCTGTGTGCACATGAAGTATACAGATTACAATCAATCAATCAATCACAGATACTCTTGATCCCAACTGATCATATGCATAAAGCACACCTGTCCACAGAATCAATGTCTTCCATTCCAGCCTCTCCACCACCGTGAGCAAAGACCAAAGAGCTGTCAGAGGACGTCGGGGACGAGACCGTAGACCTGCACGAGGCCGGTGTGAGAAGGTGACAGCTGTTGGTGCGATTATTCAGAAACGGAAGAAATATAAAATGAGCAGGGAAGAAAACTTCAGCAGGGATTTTTTTCTTTTTTTGCACAATGCAGGGTCCCTGAGCTTTGGAGCCAGAGTTTTGAGTTATCTTGTTATGATTCCTGGTTTGTTTCTTTATATTCATATTTCTGGGTTCTTGTCTGGTTCTGGTTTCAGTTAGAACGTTTTCCCTCAGTCTCGATGGATTCCTGTCTCTCTTGTGTTTCCGTGTCTGGTCCTCGTCTGTGTTTGGTATTTACAATCTCTTCTCCCCACTGGTCTCAGTTATCTGTAGTTGTTTTTATTAGTTATTAGGCTCCGCCCATGCTCCTTATTAAACGATGTGAGTTCTGTGGTGTCCAATCTGTTCAAGTCTCATCTCTCTCCATTGTTTTTCTGGTGTCTTGTCTCCTGTTATGCTCATGTCAAAGTATTTAAAACATATATAATTTATTATTTTTGGTTGATATTCTATTTCCATTAAAATGACACTACCATAAAAATGAAACTGTTCATTTCTTTGGAAGTTACAAATTCAGCAGGGGATCCCCACATCTATCAAGCCTTGCATAAAACCTTTCCACCACTCATGATTTTGTGCAAATCATTTATTTTCACTGCCAAGTAATTCCATAAAGTGTATGTTTAAAGGAATATGTACCTTAAAAGAGTACGTTAAATGAGCTTTCATCTTTAGTACCTGAGAGAAACCTCTTAACACCAACCATCTGATTTTCCTTGTAGCTGCTTATCAGTCTTGCACACCTGCTTGTGAGGAATTTTGAACCTTTCCTTCCACCTCGCTTTACTTTAGGATTTTTGGCATGTCTTTCAGCAGCTACAAGGATTCTTCTGTGGCCAGTCCAAACCCTCAATTTTCATTTTTTTTAACCTACTCTGTTTATTTATTCATGGACTTTTGGGTCCTTGTTTTTTTTTGCATTGCTCAGCCCCTTCTAAGTTTCTGTTTGCTGACATCAGCAGCTTTGTGCCTGAGCACTTGTTGACCCCATAACGTCCTGTGGTCTGCCAACATTGTGTCCATACTCTAATCATACCACTTAGTTAATCATGCAGGTAGGAGCGAAGTTTCATGAACTTATTGAAACGGTGGCATTTCATTGTAGTGCAAATTTTACTAAGGCTGTGATCCCCTATGGGGAATTTACACTACTTTACAGTTCTAAGATCCTAATTAATGTATATTGTGTTAGCTGTTGTAGAGAATGGAAAGACTCACAAGACAAAAAAAAAGTTACTTAGTATCCAAGCAAAGCTGTCGATTTACCCTTCAATCTACATCCCTACCCTCACCTATGGTAACGAGCTTTGGGTAGTGACCAAAAGAATGAGATCGCAAATACAAGCGGCAGAAATGAGCTTCCTTCGAAGGCTGGCTGACCTCTGCCTTACAGATAGGGTGAGGAGTGCAGCCATTCGGGAGGGGCTCAAAGTAGAGCAGCTGCTGCTCCACACTGAAAGTAGCCAGTTGAGGTGGTTAGGGCATCTCACTAGGATGCCTCCTGGGCCGCTCTTGGGTGAGGTGTTTTGGGCATGTCCTACCGGGAAAAGGCCCCGGAGCAGACCCAGGACATGATGGAGAGATTATATCTCTCAGGTGGCATTGGGGTCCCCCAGATGCGCTGGAGGAGGTGGCTCAGGAGAGGGAAGTCTGGGTTTCTCTGCTTAGGATGCTGCCCCTGTGACCTGATCCTGAACAGATAGATGGATATCCAAGTATTGTTTATCACCACATTGATAGCAGATGGTCAAAAGCAAATTAATTAATCTCTGGCTCTCTTCCACAGCAAGTCTTTTTTTCTCTTCCCTCAGCCCCAACCGGTCCCAGCAGATGACCCCCCCTCCCTGAGCCTGGTTCTGCTGGAGGTTTCTTCCTGTTAAAGGGAGTTTTTCCTTCCCACTGTCACCAAGTGCTGCTCATAGGGGGTCGTTTTGACTGTTGGGTTTTCTGTGTATTACTGTAGGGTCTACCTTACAGTATAAAGTACCTTGAGGCATTCAACATTGAATTGAATTAATAATATCTATCAAGTCTCACTGTAAATAATAAATGGATCTGAAGTGGAAAATAAAAGTTCAGAGTCCTACATATATCTGTGTGTCATGCTAATCACCCACCCTGGATGAACGCAGTTTGTGGTTGTGTTACTAAAGGAGCTTTCCTTGGTGCTGAAACACTGGACACTGCTGTGTTGGCTTTCAGACAAATAGAACGATTATCACACATAATGTCATTATTTAAAAGCGTGAGGAGAAACTTATTATTTATTTGTTTGTTTATTTATTTTGGGTGGGGGCGGGGGGGGGTGCTGCCTGTCCGTCACTACCGATATATCTTTTGAACATCCCTTTTCAAAATAACAAAAATTCGTGTTTTCTTTTACACTAGTAAAACATATTCATAACTGCATCCAGTTTTTTATATTTCTTTTCAGTACTTGCTATGTGTCCTATAATATGCATATTTTTATCAGAAATTGATGTAGATATTTTGCTGCTCCAATCTGCTGCAGATTAAGATGTTAGAGGGTGAGTACAATAACGTTGCTTACACAGGAGATGATTGGTTAATTAATTGCAGCAAACATTCATATTGACTGGTTGTTGCATCTTACATGTGAGGATTTAATTTTTTTCCCGTTTTAAACCATCATACATGGAATATATTTTGGGTTTAAGCTGCTGGATGAAAGAACAACAAGAACAGCATTTTATGAGTAATTGAGTGTTTCATTAGTTTCAATTAAAGTCCACACAAATTAGAAGATGAGATAGAAACAGTCTGTCAGCTAAAATAAAACAAAAATTCTTTCATTTTTCTAGTTTTTTTTTAAACATTTGTTGCTTGTTAATTTACTCTGTCTCATTTCATGAGAAGGCAATAAGTCAGGGCTTTTTCTCCTTATTAGAACAATACAATTCACAAGCAAACTGATTTGTCTCGTTAGCAGCAGAAGCAGTCTGTTTGGAGAAAATGAAACTGATGTGGATAACAGGACAAAATGGAAACTTGGACTCCGCTGTGAACTTCTGTTAAGAAGGATCACAAGGCATGAAATACCTCCTGAAATAGTTCCTTCATCCATCAGTAGGAGTACCTGAACACATGCTTCATACTTAAATTATTTAACACACAAATGAAAGTCTAACTGCTCTATTGCATTCAGTAATCTTGAAGGAGGTATCAGAACTCAGAAATCAAGAATGCTTCTTTATTTTTAGATCAACTCAAATTCTCACAGCTGTGACTTTATGCACCTCAATTTAGTTCGATTTAAAAACATGAAGTACATGAGACGTTTATTCTGTCTGCTAAATCCTTTTTATTCCAGCAGTGTCATTTCTCTACTTTTGGCAACAGCAAGTATATTTAACTAATTATCCTGCAAAATTAATCAATGGAAAATAAAATTAAATGAATTTTGAGCTTGAAGTTTTTGTTTTTACATATGTACACATCAACAACACAACTTGAGATTAGCTTCACAATGACACAGAGCATCAGCTGTTCACTTTCCTATCTGATCCAACAAGCTGGCCTTTAACATAAAACCTCACTGCAGATGGTGTCACAGCTTCAGTATTCTAACATCGAGATGAGCAACTCAACTGTAAACATAATGGAACATAAAGCGTCTCAGTGTGACAGAGCATGCATAATATTTTGGCTAACATCCATACTCCTCACTACTGCAAGCTTGTAACGTCCCCCGACACGCCCACGTGGGATGCTACAGTATTAAAGTACGACTACAGACAATGACAGGCAAACAGCTGTCAGCTGGTCACTGGCTTTTGACCCACTTCCTCCTGTTTTTCTTCATCGTGCACAGTCCACTCTTTGATTGCATGAGTAACAGACTCTCAGCATGACAGCACTCATATAACACCGGCTGGATAGCTTCCCATTATCCTTCATCACATGCACTCCTGTGATGTTACTGACAGCAAAGGCACACAATCATCACCCCTATTGTTGAAACAATAGTGATGCTTACTTAATCTGCAGAATAGTTCAAGTTCAGAAACACTCAGTTCAGTTAATTCAGCAAAGAGAACGAAATCAACGAATCTTTTGTGTTTCTGATTCTGAGCGTTTGGATTGCAGTGAGCTGATATTGAAGGTTAGGACTGCCTAAAGTACCCACTGAAGTTTACCCCTGATAACTTTGCTAAGACTGCCTTAGCAGAGCATTTTAAATTTAGATTAAAAAAATCTTTATCTCATATTAAAAGTCACATTTTACTGTTTAAAAATGAATTTCCTGCTGAACCAGTTCATCAAGGTTGTGCATAATCAAAGATTTACTGCCAGCCATAACTATACATTATTGGTGCCAACAAGATGTGATGCCTACAGCAGGCTGGAAAACTGAAACCACCAGCTGCAGGATACTGCTAAGCTGGCTAGAAGTGAGTGCAAGTGCAGAGAGGTTGTAGCTGTTTTTGGAGCACCCCTCACCTCCACTTCCCCTTTAACCAGAAAAGGTGACGTTCCTCAGAGAAAGCTCTCCGACCTGTTCCAGCATCTCAGAAAAGCTTCGGGATGTTTAGCAGCATGAGGCGGTTTTTCATGCAACTGTAACCACTGCAATATGAAATCCAGTTTTTTTTTTTCCTACACACTCACATTTTGCAACATATTTACCTTCATAATTGTTCATAACAGTCTACATATTGGTGACAGCTGGAAAAAATCTTAGATTAAAAGTTGGGAAAAAGCAGTATTTAAAATGACTCATCATCTCCAGTTTTCCCCCCAAAATAAATGTTCCTTCTGTAAAAGAGAAAAAAGTAATTTATCTTATTAAAATATTTCATAACTTTTCTTAAAACCATAAAGTACTTAGAGAAATGGTTTTGTAAAGTTGAGTCATTCACAAAGTATTTCATGGGATGAAAATGTTTTTATATTTCATGTATTGTTTTTCAAGGGGCCATTTTAAAATTCCACTTGCTAGAAAACTACTTGAAGTAGGTCCTTCACTTTTTTAGAGTAAACATCTAATTGCTTCGAGATTGTTTCAGCAAGATGCTTTAATTCAATTTATGCAGCCTCACGGCCCCTCAGCAAAGGTTTCTGTGCAGAGAAAAGGCTCGAGGAGGACGTGTGCTGGGTGCCATTATAATACATGCAAATTAGAGAGGGTCAGGTGAGAGGCATGTTATGAACTCACATGGAATTATCCAATTGTAGTTACAAGCACAATATACTGTATAGTCCATGCACTGTAACACATTATTGCAACACTGCACTCCCACCATCATTTAGTATTATTTGAGCCAGTGTTAAAATCAAAGTGTTTCCATGCAGCAGCTTCTCTGCTGTTGCTTCCTGTCCACATGAAAGGTTTTGTTTCTTTTCTTCAGCCACGTTTGTAACTGTTTACAATGGCTTTATTGTGTGCTTGGCTGAATGCTGTGATTAGTAGACTCATTATATTGTCATGCTCTGATGCTCATTGGCTCCCCATCTGCTAGTGCAAAGGAAGACTCACAACTTCACAGGCATTATTGGCACAGTTAAACTTGTCCAAGATATAAACACAAATAAAAGGCAAAGAGAACTACTGCTGGGAACTTCCCCAACCACCAGCAGCAGCATCATAAAAAAGCTTTTAACTGTGTGCATCTTGAAAACTATTCATAAGCATCACCCTCCAATCACAGCGTACAAACAAATCAACAAAGGAACAAAATTAAGTAAAGTAGAGAATTACAGGCAGCCTGCCCTTATAAGAGCTTTTATGTTTGTAATTGCTGACTGTAACGAGTACCACACTCTCCATTTCACCCCGTGGACCGTTTACTGTCTCTTCAAAACTCTTACAGTAGCTGTTGTTCACACCCACCTCCACTCCCACTCCCTTCTTATCCCCTTTCATGCTCTCTTCTTTTCCAGCTGCGTTAGGCTTTAAGGGTGTTTTTGCAGCACGCTCAAACCCAATTTACATTTTTTTTTGTGTGTCCTCTCACTTAACACATTTCACCATTTGGTGGACAGGGATGCAAACAGCACAGAGGGCACAGCTGCAAAAGTTAAAGCTCACAGATCTGATTGTTAGGCTGATAGTTTTATTTGCTGTGCTCGAACTCGTGTACGCGCAGCGTGTGCGTTTAGCTGAATGCATGCATCACTTTATATTTCGCCTGCAGGCAAAGAAATGTATCCATAGTTGATTAATAAAATTTGTTGTTCACTGAATATACCACCATTTATGTGAAAACATTATTCTATCCATGCAGTACACAGTTTATCTAAAAAAAAAAAAAATCAGTGATACTGTTTAATTTTAATTTGGTTTGACTCTGTATGACCTCAGGACTAAAAACATTTCTATTAATGAAATCAAAGGACAGTTTGTTTCACTGCCATTCTGCCAGCCTTACTGATGGCTGACCTGTGCCACGATAGCTCAGGCAGAGAGAGAAATGCAATTGTTGAGAATCATGTCAGCTAAGCTGGGGGCCGTAGCTTTTGCTCATGATTTATTACTGAAGCACTGCCACATTTGCCAACAGGGAAACACTTTCAGTAGCTTAATGCTGATATACAGAGATGGATGAGAACAAAAATTGAAACCATTTCTCCTCTGCTTACCTCACATTCTCTCCAGTCAGCTCTTAATTGTTACCAGGAAAAAACAAGCAGTTACATTTGATAGAGTCATGGTGTATATGTTTGGGTTTCATTGTAATTTTTTACTTTTCTTCTTCTCTAAGTTGCTATTTTTCTTCTGTTAGAGGGTGTCCTGTTGTGCTGCTGGCTTTACTGCTGCAGCCCCCTCTGGTTGAGATACCGGGGTATCACTTCCTTTTCCACTCCTAAAGGAAATGTGGATTCTCTGTTGTCTGGAGCAACACTTCTTATTCTGTGTGTTTCATTGACACCCCAAAAGCATGCTTGTTATATCTGTCAGGCTCTGTATTATCCATCCCCTCGTGTGGCTGTGTGTCAGACTGTGTGCGATGTTGGATTATTTGCTCAGCTGTATCTTATTGCTGAAGATAACAATCCACACAACAGAAAAATGACCAGAACTCACCAGACTACAGGCTGTAAACAACTTTATATAGCAGTGCTACTTCTGAACTCTTAACTCTTTAAATTATGAATATTGTAATTTGAGCCCAGCCGAGATTTGGTAAGAATCTGATTTTCTGATGGATCAGCCAATTTTTCTTTTTCTTTCAGGCACATGAAACAGAAACAGATTTGAAACATTTGTTATGTGTAGTTATTTACTTGGTTACGATCTACCCGACTCTGCTCAGATCAGCTGGTTTGTGGTATTCCAGGTATGTGTGCTGGGAAGTTGCAGAGTGCCCTCTGGTGGACAAACTATATAACATCAGCACTCGTAACAGGTTTGAAGGGTGTTTCTCTCGTCTCTAATTGTTACATTTTCATTTACCAATATCAATAGATCTGCAAATATTGGCTCGCCAATAATCAGTTGGGCTCTAGTTATACCTATATAATATTATACACATGACTGTGCAAACATCTTGAACTACCCCTCATTTTTAATAATATTTTGCTAGGAAATTGGGAAATAGGTGCAGCGATTTCTTAAACTGTCCAAAAGTACATGGAAATAAAGTATGTAGGCAAATATATACAACTCCAATGAGTTTGAAAACGCAACCCGAACTCTCTTAGACAAACCTTTTAATTTCATTAAGCAAGCTTCAGGAATAGTTTTCCAGGCTTCTTGAAGGACATTCAAACCTTTTCTTTGGATGTTTCTGCCTTTTGCTTCATTCTGTCCCACACTACTTCAATAATGTTGAGGTCCAGACTCTGGGGAGGCCAATCCATGACAGATAGCGTTCCACTGTGCATCCAGGCCTGCAGCGCCTTTCCCCATTCACTTTGGAAAAGTGTGACAAGTAAGCTCCACTCTCCTGTACTCATATTACACGTCACAGTAATAGTTTCCCAGCCCTGCCAAGTTGGATTTCCCCACAGATCACCTTTGCTTGCTTCCCACAAAACACCTCTGCAAAAATACTCCTTGCTGTTTTCATCTCACTATAAATAAACTTTTGGACTCTCACTCAGTTGTTTTGAGTCTGCTCCTTTGAGTTCATCTGTTGTTAAAATGTGACAGATGTGACTGCATGGTGGTTCAAAATCTGATGGTACTTTTCTGTTTGTAATTCCATCAATTTTGACAAGATCCCTGACACCACTGACCGAACTGCAGCCTCGAACCTCGACAGAGCTTCCACTGTGTTTAGAGATAGCTGTAGAACCTCACTGTTGTACCTCTCTCCCAATCTCCTCCATGCATACTGACTACAATTTAAAGTTTCTAATTTGGATTCATCAAGTCAAGATCAGTTGCCACTGATTTTTCAGCGCAATTCTTGTGTAATTTTCCAACCTTCAGCCTTTTCTTCCCGTTTCCCTCAAAAATGCCTTCTTGACAACCACCTTCCATTCAGACCATTTCAGATGAAGCTTCAGCAAACAGTAACTGGAGAGCCAGATGTCTCTCAGGACTTCCAGATACTGCCACATCTTATTTTGTTCTCCACTTGTCCATTTTCCTCAAAGGACACGCTGTGCACCCTGTCAAGATAAGCCTAGTTTTCTTTGGCTCGTAGCACTTTGGGAATCATCTCGTTGGTTCAAAAATACTATTTTATGCTTGCATGATTCACAGGTGATTTACAGTGCTAAAAAAAAAAATGACTCCTCTGAAAATAGTCAGATACAAATTGAGTGAAAAAGCAGACAGTGTCCAAAGGAAAACTCTGAAAGACCTTCAGGAAAACAATTACTCAAAAATTACGAGAACATTTGGTTCTGTGGAAGCAAAATATAAAGAAATGAGGGGTGATTCAAGACTTTCACGCAGTTCTTTATGTATATAATAAGTTTAAATTGCTGCTGTTCAGATGGTAAATGGTAAATGGACTAGTTCTTATATAGCGCTTTTCTACTCAGATATGAGCACTCAAAGCGCTTACACAACACGTTCACATTTACCCCATGCACACGCATTCATACAAGCACTTCCATGATTAATTAATTAAGCTAAGTGCTTTAATCATCTAACATTCACTCACATTCATACTCCGAAGGAACGGTCGGAGAGCAACTTGGGGTTAAGTATCTTGCCCAAGGATACATTGGCACGCAGCCTGCAGTAGCCAGGAATTGAACCACTGACCTTCCAATCAGTAGGTGACCTGCTCTACCTACTGAGCTACAGCCACCCCAATATAGGACTATTTTTCTGGTTTAATTCAGAACTATATATAATTTGTAGTCTCCTTTGTAAAAGTCCACAATCTGTTTGGCTACACAACAGTGTCCAAAACTCTAATTAGATTTTTCATTTCATGCAGTCTCCTGATTGTCTGTTTTTAATGTGCTGTGACCCGGTGGTCAATGGCATCATAGCAGAGGCCACGGCTCCAGTAGTTTGCATTTTTCCCCTCGTGCCCCTCAGGACGTTAAAGTAGAACTTGGTGGTTGACAGTCTGACTTTGTGGGAAATAATTCATGGTGCAAAACCCCAAGAATGCTTAAAAATGTGTGGCGTCCTGGTTTTGCTCCTGACTGGATGGCTTTTATCTGGGTTTGGCCTCTGCATGTTGTTCCACTGAATTCACAAGTTCACAAAAAAAGAACCTCGAGGTGGTTTTGATGCAGTTGAATTAGAATTAAGAAGGATCCAAATCCAGCTGAAGTGGCCGGAGCCGTTCCACAATGAGATAACCTAGAACCAAATTTAAATTGGGGATATTTTATTTATGTAGGCGCAGTCATGGAACTTGATCACACCTATTTAATAAAGCCACCTTTCTGGTACCAGCTTGTTAGATGTAAAGTGTTGCCTCTTACTTATGTCATTATTTCAACTATCATCCTTGGCTTTTGGTGTTGAACAGCTCGATAATCAGATATTACCTCTGGTTGGACCCTACCCTCTTGTAGTTTAAGTGAATATAATATACAATCAAGTTTTCAGTTTATGCAACTTTGTTTCAAATTCCACACCTACATTATTTCTTTAAATTTTTAATACTTCGTTTAGATTTCATCTAAAAGCTTTCTTTTCAGTTTCCAAAATCTATTTCTTTCCAGACCAGAAACTCAGTTTAGTAACATGAACTAATTTGAATTATGCTCCCTACTAAGCATCCTGACTAGAGTCCTTTATATGAGCAATCAAATGTTACAAAAACACCAATAAAATCCACTTTGGCTCAAGGCAAGAAAACAGAAATCAAAAGTGTTTCTCAACCTGTGGGGCGCACCCACAGCAGTGGGGCGCAGGGTCATGACAGGTGGGGCGTGAACAACCTGGGAGAAAAGTTATGCGGAACAAAGGTGGAACATCGGATTAACTATTGCAGCAGAAGTAGGAAACATCAGCAGGTACTAGGCACAGTGACTAGAAAGTCTCTCCACTCTCACAGTCTGCTGTGCGGACCGCGCTTCACACTAGGCATGAAAAGATTTCATCCAGTGAAGTGGGGCATGGCGGAAAAAGATTGAGAACCACCAGAACACAATATCAGTTAAAATTATAGTCCAGAATATCACACGTTCAGTTCAGTGTCAGTCTGAATGGTTCAAACCAGACAGGAAAAAGGGAAACCCAGAATACTGCTGCAGAGAAACAGTGGCGCACCAAACTGGCGTCTGTAAGTTCGAGTCCCGTGGGTCGGGACTCTCCTGAGAAAAAAACTTGACCTACACAGCAGGCCGCGCAGAAAACTTCATTTACAACACAAGAATTACCGTAAAGACAAAACAAACAGTTTCTCCCTCTTATAAAAGCCATGCTCCCATCATAATGCAGACCGTATATATATTTCTGCATCTGGTTATTCACATGAACTCAAAACAGCACGTTAAAGGAGCATTCCCGCACAGCACTTTTCTTTGCTCTGAACTGCTTTTATGATTTATAACATGAATTATATCCATTATGACTTCCTATTTAATGTTATTTATTGTCCCATTGTATTATTGTGGCATTTGTAACCCGTGTTGCACCACAGAATAGAAACCAAACCGATTTGCTTTGGGCCCTGTTTTTTTTTTGTTTTTTTTGTGAGTGACCTTATTTACCAAAGTGCTACCATGTTGTTTGCTCCCAGAAGCATTGTTGTTCTGAGCACAGAGTACTAGTTTCTGCAGTTCTGACCAAGGGGAAAATAATGGAAAAAACAAAGCCAACCAGTCAAGATCAACAGTCCAACCAGTGCTACTGCAGTGGCATTAACTGCAGCAGCCGGAGTGCAGGGATCTGGATCCAAGGACTGACTTAAACGTTCGTTTTCATCACTTTGCTCACCAAGAGGAAGACAAGAACATGTAAGTATAGGTCCTGTTTACATGAGAACAAGTAGCTTGGTACATAAAATGGTATAATTTTTCTGTTTTTGTTTTCCAAAAGTAACGTTTGCAGATGGCAACATTTTAAAAGCTCTCACCGTTCACACAGAACCGCAAGAGACGCTGAAAATGCTGCAGGACTCAAAACGCCGCTGTTGTGTAAACGACCAAAACGCAACAGAAACTGTTTTCACCTAAAAACATTCTTATGTAAACTAAATAAATAACTGAGTCATCATCTGATCATCAATGCATAATTCAATTCATCCAGAGTTCCCACCCAGGACTCAGATAAGAGTATATTAGGTTTTTATTATATTAAGCCATTAGTCATTATATTTAGCCATATTGTATTTACATATTATAAATTGTTTACTATATTATTATTGTAATTATTATTTATTCTTATTTTACTATATTATTACTCTTACAGTAATTATAATACTGTAAGAGAGTAATTGCAAAATCATGAAAATGCTAGATACTCAGTACAGAAATTAGAATTGTAATAAGGGGCCATGTCATAAAAGCATCCTTTTGTGGCATGTGTGCAGATCATGCACAGACTGAGACTGATCACTCTGAGCAGTTTATAACTAGTTTATAACTTTATACTCAAGTTTCACTTTAGTAAATCGAGGCTTTTATAAGAGAAAGTGTTCAAAAGCTGTCCAAATAAACGGGCGGCTTTCAGCTTGAATTTTCAGGCAGGAAAAATAGCTTCATAAAAAAGTGCAGGTTTTCATTCATTTACGCCACTGTGGGAGCGATCCAATATGGCAGCCGCCTTCGGGTGACGTCGCAGGGGCTGTCGCACTTTCGGTTTAGTTTATATTCTGTGGGTTGCACTAAACTCTCCATACACCTCCATCAGCACAAACATTGCATCTGAAGTGTTCTTTCCTAGCATGAAGCCACGCTGATCATTACCTCTCTTCTTAAGCTAGCTTCAACAGCTCTTTCCCATATTTTTGTGGTACAGTTTATCAACTTTATCCTTCATCATCAACATCATCCTTGTTCTTGAAAATTGGTACAGTACACTTCTCCATTCCTCAGACATGCTCTCACTCTCTGGGATTGTGCTAAAGAAGCTCCCTGTCCTCTCTGCTGGACATCTGCATACCTCCACAGGTACGTCATCTGCACCAACTGCCTTTCCACTCTTCATCCTCTTCTGCACTTCACTAACCTTCCTCCATCCACACTCCCCTCTCTCTTACTTTCTTCATTCATGCATTAGCTATAACCAACCTGTGTGCACATGTCCTCTGAAGTCTGCTCCAATGTCAGTCTCAATTTTATTTCTATAGGATTCTTTATTGTCATTCGCATCACATTTACATGCAGTGGAACGAAATTCTGTCCTCAGGTCCCAGTGATGCCCTTGTAATAGTTGTGACAGTTTTGCAAGTATATTAAAGAAGAATAAATATAAAGTAACAATAATACACACACACGCACGCACGCATACACATATAAACTGAATAAATATAAAAAATAAACAAATATACAATAGTTTAAGATGTGAAGTAAAGGTAAAGGTAGTGACACATGGTGCCACATCAGTGATTTGTGCAATGACAGCAGCAACAGCAGCATGGGTGTGTGCCAGGACTGATGGAGGGAGAGCAGTGCAGCTACACAGCCCCACCAGAGTTCAACAGTCTTACAGCTTCAGGGAAGAAGCTGTTCCTCAGTCTGGTGGTCCTGCTTTTGGTCAGACTCCTGCCTGAGGGGAACAAAAAGTGTGTGTGCTGGGTGTGTGGGGGTCCTTCAGGATGCAGGTGGCCCTTTTCCTGCATCTGGCTGTGTAAATGTCAGTGATGGTGGAGAAGCTGACCCAACAGTCCTCTGTGCAGCCTTCACCACCCTCTGCAGAGCAGCTTCTGTGCCACACAGTGATGCAGGAGCCCAGGATGCTCTCCACCACACATCTGTGGAATGAGGAGAGGACTGAGCTTCCGAGTCTCCTGAGGAAGTAGAGGTGCTGGGTGCCTTCCTGACCAGACAGGAAGTGTTATTTAGCTTATCCAACGAGGTTAAACTTCCAAACAAAATAGTTTCAGACTTGTTTACATTTAAAGCGAGAAAAAACTGTATCAACCAGTCTTTGACATTGTTGGGATTTTATTTTTTACCCAATGAATAAAATGACAAATGTTTAAAAGAAAACTCCAGTAAATTAATAAATAGTGGCTGAAGCAAATAATAGACAAGTAAATAATATATAAGACAGAGAGCGACAGAAAGTGCCAGACTAACTTCACGGCCTTGGGGAGATATCTTTATCTTATTTATGACTTTCTCGGTCTCTGAGAAGAATATGTTTATCTTATCCTCAAAGGTTTTGCCAAAACATGAACATCTGTGTCTGAGGAGGGAAGGTCATTGCACCCTGTTGCTAAGGAGAATAAAACTGCCAAGTCATGATTAGGAATATGTGAGAGGGGAAGGTGTGTGTTTCTTTTATAGAAGCTTTTATTGCTGATTGGAGAAGCTTGTGCCGTGATGCTGGAACCAACCACTGGATGAACCAATTGGAGAAGTCTAAACCACAGCTCTCCCCAACTGTTTTTGAATGGATAGTGCTTGTAGATAAAAATGTTATGTTTAGCTTAGAGCTGCGCTCTCTGGGGAGGGGAGCACGGGCAGCCGGCTGGGAAGGCCTGTGTCTCCCTGAACAAGATTGCCCACATGTACATGTGAAATCCTCTGATTCTTTAATATATTAAATGTCTTAATTTTTTAATTAAAGTGTTTTAGGTGTATTCCTTCACAAATAAAAAAAAAACACACCCTGACAACATCGTGCAGACAGTTAAAAAGAGGCTGCAGTAGGACAATAGCATCTGATTAAATAGGGAAATAAATTTGGATGTCATCAGCATAACAATGAAAGGGAATATTGTACTTCCTAAAATTCAATCCCAAAGGCAGCATATATATTGAAAACAAAAGAGGACCTAAAACAGACCCCTGAGGTACACCACAACAAATAGGGGTTGAGGAAGAGGAGTATTCCTCTAGGGCTACAGAAAGAGACCTCTCTGACAAATATGATATAAACTATGACAAAACTGTGCCTTTAAGACCAACAACATGCTCAAGTCTTGCCAAAAGAATGTTGTGATCAACTGTGTCAAAAGCAGCAGTCAAATCTAAAAGAACATAAACAGCATAACAACCTAAGTCAGCAGTTAAAAGAAGATCATTAAAAACTCTTAAAGTGCTGTCTCAGTGCTGTGGTGGGATCTAAAACCACACTGAAACTCTTCACAACCACCACGAGTATCTAAAAAGGTTTGAAGTTGATTAAAAACAACCTTTATCCAAAATTTTGGACATAAACGTAGCTTAGAAATCAGCCTATAATTAGAACATTTGGATCAAGGTTTTTCTTTTTAATAATGGGGTGGACAAAAACATGTTTGAAACAGCCTGTCCTCAGAGTGAAAACGCAGGTATTGGTCGTTTCTGCAGGCACGAATTACGACCAATATTTACGTTTTGGAAGGGGGAAAAGCGACATCTAGTGGTCGTAGACGAAAGTGTGTTTAAATAATGTGTTTGGTTTTGTCCGGCAGACCCCAAAAGAAGACGTAAGTATCAACTTCATCACATTCGTTATTCATGTACGGAAGTCATTATTTTCCCGTGGGATAGTTTGACATGACAGCCTGAGAGCGAACCATCAACCTTCCGATTGATAAATTACTATGCCATCCTCCAAGCCACGGCAACATTACCCAAAGACATGTCCATACGACACGCGAAGCCGGAGGTAGGCGCGTCATTTGGAAACGTAAATATAGGTCGTATTTCGGGGCCCTGCAGAGACGACGGATGCTTACGTTTTGATTGGAGGACATGTTGGTTTGAAAGCAGCTGATACACAGACTGATGAGAAAGAAGCATTTAATACAAGCAAAATATTAGGCCCAATAATATGTTTCCTTGAGAAGACAAGAGGGAATGATATCCTGAAGGGAATTAGAAGGTCTTATATGATGGACTACGTCCTTTACAACAGGAAAAAAAAAAAAAAAAAAAAAAAAATCACCAGCTCTAACTGCTGAAAAACAGCCAAGGAGGTGGACCTCGGTCTAAAACAGTCTGTGAGTGCAGAGACCTTAAAGAGGAGATTTTATAAATAAAGTATTTCAAAAAATTCTCACAAAGTGCAGAAGAAGCCTCCATAGGAGCAGTGTCACAGGAGTTAACAACAGAGTTAAAAATATTAAAGAGGACTTGGGACTATTACAGAAAAACAGCTTTAACAGTCCCTGATATTCTGGATCCCTAAAGTCTGTCCTGAAGTTTGTCCTCCTTCCACTTTCTCTCAGAGTGTTGACACTCACGTCTGAGTGCACGGGTGGTTTCATTCAGCCAGGGCTGATCTGGTTCAGTCCTAAATGAAGCAACAGAATCCAGGATACCAGAGAATCCAGGATATCAGAGAATCAGGATACCAGAGCACGTCGAGGTAAAAACATTAACTAGATCTTCAACGTGTGGATCAGCACAGAGGTTGGCATCAGAGTTAGTAAAATCTAGGAAAAGCAAACAGCTGTCGAGGGATTTATCGTGCACAAACGCTGCGCAGGTCTCTCACTGTTCAGCCCCTTCTTACATACTACAGTATTGAACGTAACAGAGAAATGGTACGACATCCTTGATTTCAATGATACAAACATCCAGACAGCACCAGATCGAGTGTATGTCCTTTATCATTGGATCATTCACCCACTGAGTGAGATTAAAACAGTCAGTAAGGGTGAGGAAGTCCTTTACTAGCAGTCCAGATTCTCAATAATTATGGACTTAAAATCACCAACAATTAATCATATATCATATTTTAACTTGAGTCAGCAAAATCCTGTTTAAAATCCTTAATGCATTTTGGTGGATGACACAACAGCACACAGAGGACCGAGGGAGGAAAGTTCAGTTCCAAAAGCTGCACTTCGAAGCTGGCGTAGAAGACGGGCGACAGCTGCCGACAACAAAAATCCGCTAACCCTATGACTAGGAATACACTGGCCTGTGGCCCCCTGTGGCTGTGACAGTACAGGTACTGTGTGTGCTTTATGATAAATGATTCCAGCTTTTCATCAGTCTATCATTTAACATTTTAGACAGCACTAAAAGAATGTGACACACGAGACAACCATCGACCGTCTTTGTTGCAGACAGGCCGATGGCGATTTCGGCTACTGACGTTAGACCAATTTATCAGTGCATTCCCAGCAGCTAGTCAACATTAAAACAAAGGCCAAAACCCCAAACAAAGACAACAAAATAAGACTCCAGTGACTGATGGGATATTTGTGGACATTTTGAATACAAGCTTTTGCATTTTTGCAGTTTTTTGCAAAATAACTTCAGAATGGCAGCTTTTCATAGAAGGCAAAACCGAGTTTCGTTTTTTGATCGTCACCTGCAGCGTGTCCCAGGAACTGAGTCAGAGATCAAACCATTCTGCCCCTTTATTAACATGGAAAAGAGAAAAAAAGCTAACAGCTGATCTGGCAGTTGTTGATGCAGTGATGTTTAGTTATTACATTTTCGGTATGGTTGTCAGAATTATTATTAAAAAGCTCTTTCTGCTAACTTTTGACTAAGCAAGCTAGCAGTATTCCTATGGAAATGTGGCATTTGCTTTGTTTCCCACCATCTAATGAGCCAGTTAACATTCAGTTGTTCACCCTAATTGACTCCTGCACCAGCCGGATGGAGGCACAGGACTTCAAATAATTACTCTCTTTATGAGCCAATGTCTAATGAATTTAAGTGCCGTGTTTAGCAGTTGACTGACTCTGGGCTGAAGTGATGGAATAAAAAGATGTGGTTTGTGTCTTTTACAAAATTGAATCCATAGTGTAAATGTAGTTTTTTTGACATGAAGGCAAACTGTTAGTACTGCAGTACTACTACTCTCTATAGGTAGGTAGGTAAGTACTTCAAGAATAACTTTGTGTTCCCATTCACAGCTTTGAATGGTTTTTAACATAACCAATCAGCACATCATCTTGGAGAGTCAGTCCCATCTGACCTGTAAGACTCAAGTAATGAAAAGAAAGCTTTGTCACGAAATGCAGTTAATTTGTCAGTAATTAATTTCCTGCAGCCACAACATATAGAACTGTCAAAAATGCTATATGATATTATGAGGCTGACATATCTGCTGGGCCACAACAATCAGTTTTTAAAGATTTTTTGGGAGAGCTCGGAGCAGGAAACGGGTACTTCATTGAAGTGTTTTTCAGAAGCAGGAACAGAGAAAAGAACCAGATATAACCAAAGATCTCACACGGGAGAAAGTAAAACTGAAGTGTTTCTTTTTTAAATCTGCTTTCAATAAATGCACTTGTTCATATACCAGTGACCACTGAAATTAACAGTAACTTGGATAAAGGTGTTCCAAGATGGCTGATGAGAGGTGGGACTTTTGCATAAACTTGGGAACTTGTTGTTTTAGGGATCAAAGGTCAACCAATACTAATACATCAATTATTTGAAAACATGATTTCAAACACGATGGTAATAAAAGTACTCATTGGTGGGAGCAGCTGGTCAGCCGCCAGAATTCAAGGTGAAGAAATTTCAGTTACAAGAATTTCAAAATGTTCATAAATTATAAAACCTTAATGCTCCATTCAGCGCTCATAAGGGCTGCTGTTGCCTTATTTAGGTTAACTTGGTGATAACTCATCTCGAGTGGCCTTTTTTTTATTGTGAATGGTTGAAGTTCAGTGGTGCCTCTGGCCTCCAGATTTGCAGTGTTGTTGAATTTCATTAGCTATAAAGATTTATGCTGAAATATTCAGCTTTTCCCTCGACACCGCTGTAACCTGTGAAGGAGCTTTCACTCATATCTCTGAATCTGCCCCTGACGAAATCCAGTAGGCAGAATGTAGTCATGGACTCATCTCACTGATCATTTTTTTAATGACTGTTGAAATTGGAAAAACAACAATTATGGTGTTCAACAGGTTTTATAGAATGATTTGTAAGACCTGTGTAAAGTTGGTAAGTTGAAATATTATACTTTTATTTTAATTACTAATAATTAACTGGGGAAAAAAAGGATATTCTCCTGGTAAGACATTAAATATTACATTAATAAGACCAAAGGATGCTATTTTTAGCTAAACCTGGGCTTAATGAATCCAAATGTTCTCCCCAGAGATGATCCTGCCTGTATCATAAGACAGGACTGAATTATTAATAATTATATGACTATGTGTTTGCAGAAACAAATGACTTTTATCGTGTATCGGTTTTTGTGGAACTGGTAACTTTTTCTGTGCTAGAAGTTCGATATCAAATCTGCCTTTAATCGAGACATTTTCAATATGCCCTGAAATCTGAGCTGGCTTTATTAGAGCACACAGGCGGAGCTCGAGCAGACACAAAGACCCCCGAGTCACACAGAATCAACATTTTGTCACTGTGACAGCAAGCATCTGCCCTGCTGAAGGGTCCTTGAGCAAGACAGAAATTGCCCGTCAGTCTCAGGGACGCTGCCGTGTTTCTGTGGTTATTAAAAAGATGGATTTTGCTCCCACAGTTGGAAGGCATCAGGAAATTCTCCAGTTTGGAAGGACAAGTAAAATACTGTGAATGTGAGCGAATGTCTGTCCGCGCAGTAAAATCCAGAAGACGCCGGCTCAGTGACGCCATCGTTTATGTCTAGACTGACGAACTTCAGCTGAATTATTTTGAAGCCTTTGTTTACGTAACTGCGTTTTGATGACTGATAAGTATAAAATATGCACAATATCTTTGAACTGGTCCTATTACCATGTTTTAATCCCCCCCCCCCCAAAAAAAAGTTGAAGTGACTTCAGTGCAGAGAGTAAAAGCTAGCATTGGCTTTCATGTGTGGAGTCATAAATAATAAGCATTAGAGTAATATGAAACTCCCTCAAGTACACATAATTAAAACATTACTGCAGCAAAACCTGCTTACTTTCCAGCCTCTGGCCAGCCCACACAGGTGAAGCAGACATCACAACAGCTCTGATGAATTTCACAAATACCTTTGCTGGGGCGTCTGAAGGCAGCCCTGCACATTTGGTATTGCTGAGGTGGTGAAATTTTGGATGAGCCCCTTTAAGCATATCAGTGCATCCCATAAAGACTCAGCAGAATGTTTAACACGGAGGTGCTGCCTGGATCGGGCTGTTCGAC
The DNA here is from genome assembly GCF_007364275.1 of Archocentrus centrarchus. Taxonomy (NCBI): domain Eukaryota; kingdom Metazoa; phylum Chordata; class Actinopteri; order Cichliformes; family Cichlidae; genus Archocentrus; species Archocentrus centrarchus. The sequence continues at coordinate 14,626,756 of NC_044358.1, read as the reverse complement.
ATGGACAGCAGATTATTATCTGCCCCGTCAGCCTGTGATCGGACGACTTTCACCTCTGATATCATCATTTAATGGTTAATACTTGATGGTTTAGCAGTTTGTAAAATACAGTACCACTTAAAAGGATCGACCTTAAATGCAGTAACACAATCCAGTATGAATACATCTGAATAACAGTAAATCTTATTACTCTCCACAAAGAGCTTATAATCCTAAGAAGGTCGCTGCTTTTTGCTGAAAGCAAATATAAATGATATATTACATCTCTTTTTAATATGGTAACTTGGTTTCTACCTGCGATTTCTTTCTGTTTGATACTGTGTAGATTCAGCTGACAGGCTAATAAGTGTGCAGGTCAGCAGCCCCTCTGTGAGACTTCATCTGGGCACCGGTGCTTTGAGTTGGCTGCTAACATCAGCTAGCATGTGGCATGTTGATGGAAGTTGCAATATTGTTTAGCACGGTCATGCTTGTGATTGAATGCTAACTTTTTCAATGCTGAATATTCATGCAAACACAAACAGGAAGCGAGCATGGCTATTTACAAAAATACTGTCTGCAAAAGGCACAAAAAGTGACATTAAAACGTTTTTAACTCTTCAGACACGGAGTAAGAATAATGTGAAATTATGAATCCCTGCAAACCAAGAAGGTCACGTAGCTTAAACTGTAAGTAAGGTTACTTACATTAAAGTGCTCAAAGTGATGAGGCTGCTGTTTCAAATTTAGTGCATTAGTGTAGCACATGTAGGTATTTAGAACAAAATAGCTAATTTTCTGTATGATGCTGGATGTGTCTGTAAGATCTGCTGGAAGGAGGGACAGCTGGGGTTGGAGATGTAGTTTATTGAAATGCTCATGGGTAAGATGCTTTCCAGCACCTGAAAGGTCAGCATGTTATGAAGCAGTCATGGAGTCGTTGGTATTTATCATCTTCCTTCAGATATTTTATGGGCGATAGAAACTAACTATATAAAAACACATGGCTATATTTATATTGAGGAGAACTGGTGGAAGGCTGACCATCAAAGGTGGTTCTCCCTTTCCTAATTACTCACAGCACCTGTCCAGGCGTCTGCGTCAGCACTGACCTCACACTGATCCAATTTGACCCCTGGCCCACACACGGTGGCCTCTGGAGTCAGTGCCAGTCAAGAAAATCCAGTGAGTCCCAACTTAATAGTCATCTGTTCAAACCATCTCCCAGGGACCACGAATTATAGCCTTCATTCATCTCACAGACGGCCCACAGATGGAATCTTAATGGCTTACTTTACCGTGAAGCTCTTATGTGGACCACACTGCTGGCCTTAAGTGCTCCATAGTGCTAAAGACATTTTCAGTGTCTAATGTAAAGTTTGATCTAATTAATTATTTCCATTGCTAAACAATTGGACAGTTAAATAATAATGCACTGGAGACCACAGTGGCTTCTTAAATTATTTCATTTTACTCAACTAATCATCACAAACTGTGAAACATGGAAGCAAGAAGCAGCTCTTAAATTTAAGGATTATTGACTTAAATGGTTTTGTCAATAATTCTCTTTATGCCCATCTAACCACATTAATACACCAAATGTTACAAAACAATTAAGAATATTTTGTCTTGTGAAATTTTCCTGCTTTTATTTATGAAGCAGTCATTACATGTAACAAGGTATTGTGCTCTGCACGGCTCTGCAAAGTGTGAAACTTGCAGTGAAGTCATTAAGTACTGCCTTCCTGGTGCGGTCATGACTTACTGACGTACGATGTTATTATTTCATTACAAAAACTCTTTTTTAGATCTGCTGTGATCTGCATGTAAATTTTAATGCACATGTGATGACAGCAGACTCGCTGGATGAAAAATTGAGCCATTTTTCTTTAAGACGTTCCAGGCTGTTCATCGTCTGTTTTGTAAATGGATGGCTCATTAAATGTAAAAATGTGCATGTTTGCAGAACATACTCGTGCACAGAGGGCTGTTTTTTTTTTTTTTATATAGTTGTACTGATCACACTTGAAATTGTGCTGATTTGACTGATTTTTTTAATCTACAGATGAGACTTTGGAACTCCCTGAAAATCTTTCCAGCACACTCATTTTCATGCACAATAGTTAACTTGACTCATTAAATCAAATTAAACATCAAAAAAAATCAGATGTCTTTTGTTTTTGGTAAATATTCCTTTGAGCCTGGAAATATTTGAAGTGCGTGGCATAAACAGAGCTGAGATTTTCTGATTAATAGATTAAGGTATACACTGCCCTCTCAAGTGTGTCTTTGATTGCCTGAATAATACAGAATATATATTTGAGTCTTTGTGTCCAGTTCTTTGCAGCTACCAGCGGCCTTCTGATTAAAGGAATGACTTCTGCCTCCACAGCCTCTTAAGAACACTTTACACGGGTTTAACTCTGTGATGAAAGTGCATCACATTGTATCACATGAGTTTTTGAGACCTCTCATCAGTGCGATTCTTCCTGAAAGACCTGACGTATACAACTAGACGTGTGCAGTGCTACTGTGAGCAAGAAACTGCACAAAAATGCCAGATGTAGCGAAAATGATGCAAATTAAAACCCAAAGATTTAACCTGATGAGTATTTATTTATTTTAATTTGTCAGAAGGTTCAATAAACACGACAGTTAAAAAAAAAAAAAAATACGGTTCAGGCTTTGCAGGGTTAATGAATAATCACAGACTACAGGTGATTTTTGCTTTGTGGAGGCACCTCACGCATTCAGTACTCAGTATTATTCTGAATGTATAATCAGAGGTGCATGAGAGTTTGATACCATCAGAGGCCCGAGCATTATTTGCTGCCTCATTTAACTTCCTCCATCAAAGAGCTGTTGTCTGTTTTGATCTCTGAAAGAAAAAAGAAAAAGCGGTATATGTACTTCCCCATTAGATCCACAGAGTGAGACTTTTTGTGTGTCGGTTATTGCGCTGCAGATTAGCGGCTCTGTGCGTACTGTATGTGGGATCTGTGTATAGGCTGAGTCACCGCAGATGAGTGCGGACAGGCTGATGGAACATTTGTTCAGACATAAGTGCTGATTTTAAACGTAGCAGGACAGGTTTCTGAACGCAATCAGGGCTGCTTTGTAGCTTTTGTGTGGAGACCTGAATTAATTACAGTGTGGGCAGCCCATAAGAATTTTGGATTCATACCGTATTGTGTGAGATTATTATAAATATCCGGCTTCGGCTACTTTAGGTAATGTAATGACTGCTTAGTGCACAGGTTTTCTCAGTAGTTAATATTACCAAATTAGCAAGTCATTGTTTCTATTAAATATAAATGGCAATACCTAAAATGTATTATTTCAGTTTTGTGTATCAGCATAATGACACACAACAAGTAGAGCGACTGATCGAGTGGTTAAACCACAGTACTGAGTGTGTTAAAGTCCAATAGGTGTGGTGGTAGATTAATACAGTCAGTAGGAGCCATCCTCTGGGCCCCACACTGGCTGTGTGCACTGCATGATGGTCATTTTGTTTGTCCAAACAGAAATACTGACTTTACCATCTCTAAAGGTAGATTTGTGTATCAATGCAATGTTACCCCTGAAAATGTAAAAGTTGCATCAGATAATGTTGAAATTACCTCGTACTTCTCAAATGTCACTTAAAAGATTTACAATAAAAAGGAAAAAAAGGATTCAGTCTATAAACAAGCCTGAAACAGATGAATTCATAAGTATTTAGTGGCAGCTGGTCATGCTGGGTTCTGCTTATACAGCATCCATTTTTTATCATCCTGCCTTCAGTTCTGACAGCTGGTTCTCTTTGTGGTTGTACTGGACGAGAGTTTTTGAAGTACTAGGCAATGGAAGCTTCTCCTGCCTGAAGGACTTATGTTCATTAATGTGTTGTAGTTACTGTAAATATGTCTGCGCAGGTTCTCAGTCATTCAGGTCATGGTCGTTTCTGGAGCTTGAAAAGGGCGACTGGACTTCTTGAAGTTTCTTGAAGATGTTTCACCTCTCATCCCAAAGGCTTCTTCAGTTCTCAAATCAAAGCTGGAGAGATCCAGGTATTTAAACCCCAGTGGGCGTAGTCCCCTGGAGGTGGTTGTGACCGTCTGTTATTCATGTGCATAATCACATGTGCCAAGGTGTGAAAGGAGGTGTGGGTCATTACAATCACAAACACATGGAAAAACATGAGCGAGCCACCTCAACAGGACAAGACTCAGCTGTACATCTGCACCTAAAGGTCAAAGGTCACTCTTTGAGGATGGCAGTGTTCACATTTTGGACAGACGGTTTGAAAGAGGAGTAAAAGAAGTATCTATGTCCACTAAGAACGACCATCACTGATCAGAGGAGGTGCATTACGTCACCAACTTTCCCCCCATCATGAGCTCCCTCCCCAGGCGCCTTAACCCCCACTCTCACCTTTCATCAGGTGACCTCAATGGGTCATGGACTGGTCACTGTAGTCCACACACTTCCCACTGTGGGAAACAGCACTGTTTAAATGTCAGGTTACAGCTGAGTTAATTGAAGGTGTGCCCCCCCCTTGGAGTCTGTACACATTTACTGGAAACATCAGTCATAATAGCTGTGTGAAGAAAATGGAGGTCTGAATGTCAATCATTTTTGAAAAATATATAATTTTGATATGAATCAGCACAAAATATCACGTCTGGTAACTTGAAAATTGGAACAGTGAGTTACTACTTAGAACTAGTGCATGCTCAAAGGTCACACAGACCTGCAGCTTCTGACAGGCGTTTAAACACCCACATCTGTTTTCATCTCATTAAGATGAATGGGATTAATGGGAACATAATGGAGCACAGTGAAGTATCCAGTTATTGCAAAGTCTTCTGCAATTACGGTTGTGATGCGTGCCGCTGCATTGCCGATCTCGATGATGCACACATTTCTGGCAGCGGGTTCACAGGAGCTCAGTGATGTGAATTCAAAGAACATTTCAGTGTTGAGTTGCAGTTGTTAGTTTTTCAGCTGCAGTTTAAAAGTTTCTGCTTGAAGTGTTGAATTTTTCCTGTTCTGTCTTTTCAGCTCTCGTATGATTTGGTAAAAGGTGATGACATTCTCTTTATATATCGTGCAGGTTCACGAAAGGAACAAACTACCAAAGATTTGTTTGATTTTCACTCTTGTTAGTGAGGGGAAAATGTCTCATCTATCAAACACTTTTAATTCCTTTGTGAGCACTTAAGTATCTGGAAGAACAGACAACCAACTCCTTTCTCTAGCCTCCAATCTTGTTTGCAGCACAGGGAGAGAAATTTTGTTTTGGCGGCACAACAGATCCATACTGTATGATTTTCTTCAATCAGGCAGCAGTGCAAAGCTTGCCCCGGGTGGGTAAGCACAAAGCCTTCAGCTCCCATCTCTAAGCTGAGCATATTTGCTCCCAGCGCTAAGTTTTCCCCTCATTCAGCTTCCTCCCAATAGCATCTCTGCTGCTGACCGCTGATGGAGTTGTGTTTTTAATCACAATTAGTATATAAGGTCCTCTCTTGCTCTCACATGTTACCAGCCCAGATGTCCCTCAGTTCCACTGCTGGCACAGAGGACATTTTGGTCAAAACTAATCGGACAGTAAAATCCATTCAAAAGCGAGGCTAAAGATTAGGGAAATTCCATTAGCATATGGTTAGGGGTGACTGCATTTCAGTCCTGTTTGAACTTCAAATGTCATCTCACTACCAATTACATTCTAAATTGCAATTTACCTCAGTTAATTACCTTAATTAATATTCAATGGAAGAGCAAAGAGATTCCTACTTGATTTGTTCCAGTTTTAATTTAACATATCACGGCTGATAATCTGCCCACATACGGTATGAATCTCCTTCACTGGCCACTAGAGCCACTTTGATGTTAGCATGTCAACTAAAGACGAGACTTCAACAAAAGGAGAGAAAATTTATAGCCTTTATTTCCGCATATATTTTGGGGATAAGTGTGGTGACTCACCATGATATGAAGATCAAAGGAACCTTTGTGCTTTTAAAACTGTTATTATGAAGGGTATGCAGGGAGCGCTGAACGCATAGATCAAAGTGCAGTTAACAGATTTTGATTGATCAAGTAGTAATCAGGTTTAGCAAAGATCTCTGATAGATTTGAATGAGAATTTGAAGTAAAAAAAAAACTGAAAAATAAAAGCATGCACAGTGAATGCACTGGATAATAACCTGTATTGGCATCTATAAAATAGGTGCTGCCAGAGCAGCTGAGTTTGTGTGCAGCCTTTTCATGGATGAGATCACCAGTCAGTTGAGAACTGTGGCATTTTGAGAGCAGTTGTCCTTTGTCTGAATTACTCCGTATGAGTTGTGCATGCATTTCACCACTGGCTGTCTTTGTCAGCTCTTCAGGCACTTGTGCATTTCTCCATTCTCCCTGCTGATGCTCCTACAGGTCACATGATTAACCATTTCTTGTCCTTATTTTGATCTATATTGTTGCAATATTGGTGGTATATGGTGTTAGGCGTGAGCTGCAGTTTTAAAATGAAGGTGTTAAACAACGACATGTAATTCAACTAGCACAATATCTGCAACGTGATTAATTAATACCATCCAGAATTGCTCGGTCTCCAGCTGTACGGCCCTCCCATTTAAACCTGTATGTTCTCCTCGTACCGCTGCACCTTTTCTCTGCTGATTTCCGCCGTCTGTCCACAGAAAAGCAGATTCTGAATTGCCTGTAGAATTTAATGTGAGCAGAAACTGTCACCGTCTGTCTGTCTCTGACTAGAAATCTGTTAAGTAACCCACAACACACCCAGTATCAGCTGGGATCAGCTTCACTGCCCATGAAGCTTGGTTTGGACCCGTTATGTTGAACCAATATAACATAACTGACCCATTGAATGGGACGACCTGTCTGCTATGGTTTGCACATATAGGTCCCCTTATAATAGCCTCCATATGGCCTTCTTTTTAAACAGCATTGTTGATGAAATACTATTCATATTAAAATTTTACTGGGCTCACTTTTTTGTAGTTGGTCTTCTAACCCTAACCTGACCCTAGTTGGTCTTCATGTTGACGTGTGAATTGGCTGAGATCATTTAAATAATTCTAAGATAATTTTATCCTGCCATTTAATAATAAAATGTGATTTTGAAAGTTATGACTGCAACTAAACTGGATATGGTGACTTGCAAATTTCAACTCTGAATTATCGATGATTAGATAATTATTGTCCCATCACAAAGTGCCTTTAATGTGGCAAAAGAAGAAATGCAATTATGCACATAATAATCCCACGTGCCAGTCACATTTTTAATCATGTTCAGGGAGTAAGTAAAACTGTTCTGTTATTCTTACCAAAAGGAAACACAGTTTAGTGTTAAACTGTAATGTAAATGTATGAAATGTCATGCGTTTCACCACAAATACAACAATTGGACCACATCACAAATACGAATACAAAATCAGGAATTTCTACACGACAGATTCTTTTGGGAAAGAAGCCTGGATATTTGTGAGGGAAGAAGACAGCTAATCCAAGTGTGAAGGCTGTGCTTTATTTATGCTTTTATTTATGGCAAGCTGAATAAAACAGGTTCAAGTGGCTTTAACTTCTCATTTGTGACTGAAAAACTGCAGACTTTCACCCACTGCAGTGTGCTGTATACCTGAATATACACTCCATTAGTTACATTTCATTAGTTACACCACCAGTGCCAGAACTGTCTTAATGCTTCACGACATCATAGATTCAACGAGCTGCTGAAAGAACAAACTCAGTGTTGACACGACAGCATCACACAGTTGCTGCAGATTTGTCGGCTGCACATCCATGATGTGAATTTTCCACCAAAGGAGCTCTACTGGATTAGGGTCTGGGACCGTGAAGGCCATTTGAGTACAGTGAACTCACTGCAGTGTTCGAGGAGCCAGTTTGAGATGATCTGAGCTTTGTGACATGTTTTCTGTTGGAAGCAGTCGTGAGAAGATGGATGCACTGTGGTTAAAAAGGCACAGACATGGTCAGCAACAATGCTCAGGTAGGCTGTGCCATTCAAATGATACTCAGTTGGTACTAAGGGGCTCAAAATGTGCCAAGAAAATATCCCCCACACCTTCACACCACCAACATCAGCCTGACCATTAAAACAAGGCAGGATGAATTCGTGCGTCCATGTGCTGACCCTGCGGTCTGAAGGTTGCAGCAGAAATTGAGAATCATCCGATCAGGCGACACTTTTCCTTCCTCATACTTTGGCTGTAATTTGTGATTATGTGAGTTACCATTGCCTTCCTGTCAGCTTGAGGCAGTCCGGCCAGTCTCTCTCATTCTCCTCTCTGATGCCTGGCATTAAGAAGGCATTTTGGCCCAGAGAACTGCTGCTTACTGGATATTTTCTCTTTTTCGGACCATTTACTGTAAACCGTACAGACGATTGTGTGGGAAATTCCCAGGAGATCAGCAGTTTCTGAAATACTCACATCAGCCCGTCTGGCACCAACAACCACATTCAAAGTCCCTCAAACTACCTTTCTTCCCCATCCTGATGCTCAGTTTTAACTTCAGCAGCTCATCTCGTCCATGTCTACACTCCTGAATGTTGTGATTCGCTCATTAGACATCGCTCATTGCACTGAACAGTTGAGCCAGTGTACCTAATAAAGTGGCTGGTGAGTGTATAATGAAATGCATAAAGTGAAGATGTTGAGTTACTTTTGTTATTTTGAGTGTGCAGTAAACTAACATACAGTAAAGGATGAGATTTGAACAAATCCTGTCAAAGCTTCACTTGAAAATTAAATTTACATGAATAAATAAATAAATATGAATAAATATAAGTGAATTCAGAAAATGTCATCATCAAAAGCCTTCTTTAATTTTATGTACTGATTGGTTGGAATAGTTATGGATATTTGTATACATTCCAAGATGGCGCCGGTGAGGTCAGCAGCCGTCGTACCTGCTCCTACGCTTTGTTTGTTTATATTAGGTTTAGCTCTAATTTTGGACTTTATAATTCCGCCTGCTCTGTGTCATATCACGTATGACAGACAGACTCTTTTTAATATCAGAATACAGCACTCTGGCTGTATTCTGACACCTTTTTCTACGCCATATCCTTCCTCCTCCACAAGACCCTTTCACACATAGACACTGGTAAGGGGAACTATGTGAGAGTGCTGTTTGTAGATTACAGCTCAGCATTCAACACCATAGTTCCCTCCAGGCTGGTCTCTAAGCTGCTGGACCTGGGCCTGGGCCCATCCCTGTGCAGGTGGGTTCACAGCTTCCTGACCAGCAGACCACAGGTGGTACAAGTGGGTCACCTCACCTCATCCTCCCTCACCCTCAACACTGGATCCCCCCAAGGCTGTGTGCTCAGCCCTCTGCTGTACTCACTGTACACCCATGACTGCGAGGCCACGTCAGAGTCCAACGTCATCATCAAGTTTGCTGACGACACTGCTGTTGTGGGACTAATCTCCCACAATGAGGAGACAGCCTACAGGAGAGAGGTCTCCCGCCTGGAGAACTGGTGCCAGGAGAACCACCTCCTGCTCAACGTCAGCAAAACGAAGGAACTGATCGTGGACTTCAGCAGGAAGCAGCAGAGGGACTACCATCCACTTGTCATCAGTGGTGCTGAGGTGGAAAGAGTGGACACTTTCAAATACCTGGGAGTGACCATCTCACAGGACCTGTCCTGGACTCATCACATAAACATCACTGTGAAGAAGGCCAGACAGCGTCTCTACCTCCTCAGGCGGCTGAGAGACTTCAAGCTCCCACTCAAGGTGCTCAGGAACTTTTACACCTGCACCATCGAGAGCATCATGCGTGGGAGCATCACCACCTGGATGGGAAACTGCACCAAGCAGGACTTCATGGCCCTAAAAAGGGTGGTTCGTTCAGCTGAACGGACCATCAGAACCACCCTCCCCAACCTGCAGGACATTTACACCAAGCAGTGCAGGCTGAGGGCCATGAAGATCCTAAAACAGCCCAGCCACCCCGGACACTCTCTCTTCTCCCTGCTCCCATCAGGCCGGCGTTACCGCTGCCTGAGGGCTAAGACTGAAAGGTTGAAGAAGAGTTTTTACCCACAAGCCATCCGTCTGCTCAACTCTGAGCCCTAACTGGACCATTATTGCACAATGTAAATATTATAATTTATAAAAGTGTGTATAGTGTATAGTACATAGAGTATAGTGTATAGTGTGAATTACTTTTTTTTTATTTTTATTCTTCTTATTTATATGTGTGTGTATATATGGTTGCAGGTACAAAATACATTTCACTGTGCATTGTACTGTGTATAACTGTGCATGTGACAAATAAACACTATCTTAATCTTAATACACCAGGGCTCTTCAGGTGTGTTGGATCAGGAACACATCTAAATCCTGCAGGACAGGGGCTCTCGAGGCCTGGAGTTGAAGAGCCCTGGTATACACGTATAACATAACTTTACATATTGGGAGACAGAGATCTGATTGTTTTGTCACATAGCTATAAAATAAATGGTGCCCTGTTCACTGTGTTGCTACATTTGAACATGAACGCTGGCCAAAAGTCAAAAATTGCTACCAAAGTCTTGGCCAATTAAAAGACCAATATAAATTAGGCTAAATGGAGCATTTAATTTTAGTTATGAGTTGCACAGTCATTGAGTTTTGCAGTCCTAAGTTCATGTATGATATTTTGTGCAGCATATTTCCTGCAGAACATAACTGTAGACTTTAGACTCCTTCCTGAGCTTGTTATGAAGGAAAATTAGCCTGATACCAAAAATAGCTAACATTCCTGTGGGCAATTACTAGCAAGTGGCAGCATTTTCCAATTAATGAGTGGTTAGTAAATAAGTGGGGTGCTGATCTGCTACTCTTGGTTCACTCCTGATCTTTCGAACATGTTTAATTGGTAGAGAAGGATGTGATATAGTCACACTCTTCTCCAGACTTCATAAAACTACTTAATATACCATTCACACGGTGTTGCATTGGTCTTTTGTTAATGGCACAATTGATGTTTTATGTTATCAAAAAAGGGGCTCATTCTTTTCCCTGAATTCATACAACTGTAAATACTAGTAAAATGTAACACATTAAAACAAAGAGTGACGTTAGAAACATCAACAGCAAACAGGAGGAATGAGGGGACAGTCGGAGAGCATTCCAGCACCACGGACAGATCCTACACTGGTGCGCTGAGAGGACGGCTAAAAGCCACGATGATCTCATGTCTGATTCTACTACTACTTCCACACAGTAAAGCACCCTACATGATATTTTCTGAATGCCAGTGAAACAGGAAGCAACGCTCGAGACTAAAACCGACAGGAGTTTCACACAAAAGAGAGAAAGTTCTCATATAATGCTACTGTTTTTCCCTTTTAATTTCTTTAGTAAATTAGGTAAATACAGTACTAGCATGTCATCATCTTTATAAGCAGATACAGGAACCTTTTTACTAAGCAGATACAAAGCTACACTGTGATTTACTGTCATGTTTATGGTCACGATGATAAATCCAAGCCTTTTCTTTTGGCTTTGTTCACTCTAATCTGTGTTTGGTCTCAAACAGGTGAAGTACAGGAGCTTGTTTAGAGCTGTTTCAGTGAAAAAAAAGTCTGCCTGCTGTGGCTGGGAAATTACACTGAGTCTGGTGAGAGTGAATCAAAACAATAAAGTTGTGAGGTGGATGGCTAAAAAATAAGTTGAAACCTGATATAAAACTTTGTAAAGCTGAGAAGAGCCACAGCTTTTTTCAGTTATTTTTTTTTTAATTGTAATTTGACACATTTGTTTCTTCTGATATCAATAATAGATGTGTTACCTCACAGACTATCTTTATTATCTAGGTTTTTACTAAACACATTACCTTAACCTTATTTCTTTGTGACCACCACACAGTACAGTATAAGCTTTGCCTAATAACAGCAAAACAGTAAGAAATATGATCTTAATGCTTTCACACTAATCAGGTCAAATTTGGGGCGTTTTGACGTAAAATAAATGTCAAAATAAGTAAACTTTTTATGATATAGCAGTGAGGACAGTGTTGGAATGGTACTACATGAACATACACTGCTCAAAAAAATGAAAGGAACCCTTTTTAATCACAGTTCAGCATCAAGTCAATGAAACTTGTGATATTGATCTGGTCAGGTAAGTAGCAGAGGGGGTTGTTAATTAACAGGTGCACTAGAGGGGCAACAATGAGACAGCCCTTAAAACAGGAATGGTTTTACAGGTGGAGGACACTCACATTTTTCCCTCCTCATATTTTCTGACTGTTTTAACCCATCAGCAGGACCATATCTGCTCCATTGTGCAAGGAGGAACAGGATGAGCACTGCCAGAGCTACAAAATTACCTCCAGCAGCCACTGGTGTGAATGTCTCTGATTACTTAGTCAGAGATAGATTTCATGAGGGTGGTCTGAGGGCCCAACATCCTCTAGTGGGCCCTGTGCTCACTGCCTGGCACTGTGGAGCCTGATTGGCATTTGCCATAAAATACCAGAATCAGCTAAATCACAACCACAGTCATCTCAAGGCACTTTATATTGTAAGGTAAAGACCCTACAATAATACAGAGAAAACCCCAACAACTTCCTTTTAACAGGAAGAAACCTCCAGCAGAACGAGGCTCAGGGAGGTGCAGCTATCTGTCAAGACCGGTTGGGGCTGAGGGGAGAGAGAGGACAAAAGACACACTGTGCAATAATAACTAATGATTAAATGAAGAGTGGGATATAAGCAGAGTAAAAAGAGGTGAATTAAAAGTCTCAGAGCATCATGGGAACCCCCCCAGCAGCCTAGACCTATAGCAGCATAACTAAGGGGTGGTTCAGGGTCGCCTGATCCAGCCCTAACTATAATCTTGATCAAAAAGGAAAGTTTTAAGCCTAATCTTAAAAATAGAGAGGGTGTCTGTCTCCTGAATCCAAGCTGGGAGCTGGTTCCACAGAAGAGGGGCCTGAAAGCTGAAGGCTCTGCAGTTTAACTAATTGTGTGTCATCTGGTTTCATGGATAGATAAAGCTGGGTATCATCTGCATTGTAGTGAAAATGTATGCAATGTTTTCTAATAATACTGCCTAAGGGAAGCATAGTGTAAACAGAACTGGTCCCAGTATGGAACCCTGTGGAACTCCATAATTAACCTTAGTGTGTGAAGAAGACTCACATGGCTCAGCATGACCAGTTTGGTGGTCATTGATGGAGGGATGCACAGACCACAACAGGCCATTAGGTAACGGGATGAAATCCTTGGACTCATCGTCAGACCCTACGCTGGTGCAGTGGGTTCTCAGTTCCTCTTGGTGCACAAAAATGGGCCTCAGCTGGAAAGAGTCTGCAGGCAGTTCCAGGAGGATGAAGAAATTGATACCACTGACTGACCCTTCATGCTCACCTGACCTAAATCCAATAGAACACCTGTGGCACATTATACTTGGGTCCATTTGACTTTAGTTGTACTTCAGATGGTCCAGGAGCTCAGTGATGCCCTGGTCCAGATTTGGGAGATCACACAGCACACCACCAGTTGTCTCATTAGGAGCCCCGACATTGTCAGGCATGCATACAAGCACGTGGGGGGCCGAACAAACTACTGAGCATCATTCTGAGCTGCTGCAATGAAATTTGAATCCAGCCCTCTGTAAGTTGATCATTTTAATTTCCATCCATTTCCAATGTGGCTTCTTTCATTCCTAACACATTACCCAGTCCATATAAGATAAAACTTTAATGGTCCCATGATGGGGAAATTTGCATATTACAGCAGCTAAAGTACAGAGAAGGATGAAATAAAATAAAATAGAATAAAATAGGAAACACTATATACATAAAATATATATCAATACACACATACACACATATACATCAAAACACTATATACAAATATAAAAACACTATATACATTTGTAGCTCATAATTTGTACTGGCATACACAGTATGCATTATGGGATATAGATATGATGTGTTTTCAAAGTGTTCCATTAATTTTTTGGAGCAGTGCATGATTCATCTGAACAGTTCCACAATGTTCCTGTCCTTTTCATTGTTCAATAAAATATATTTAAATCATTTTGTATTTTCATGTCTTAGATAAAACAGGCCATAATAAAAAATCAATTTATTAATGACAGATAGGCTATTTATACATTGTAAATGAATTTGTAGTTCAGAGTTCTTACACTCATTATGAGGGAATTATTGGCCTGGGTCAAAACTGACCCGACCATACTGTGAAAGCATGAAATATGAACAGTATTTGAGCCTCAACACAATACTGACTAAAAACAATATTTGATGACAGAATGTCAGACTTTTATAAAAACATGTCTGTTAATATTTAAGGGTTAATTTGAGCATCTCTATGTCAAATTACCAACTGCTGATGGGCTCATGTTGGTGCTCTCATCTGGGAGCAGAAATTTATAATAAACTTGGAGGTGAATTTTTGTCTTTGGTACCAATTTTTCATTACGTGTCCTGTCTTTACTTTGCTTCCAATTTCTGTTTTTATTTTACTTTTTTCTTTTTGGGGGGGTGGGGGGTAATACTGAAACAACATTATCTATCATGTTTCTAAGTACTGTCGCCATTATTGCAAACCATCCACCGTTCAATGTCATTGGGCAAATTTCCACACTCCGTGATCCAGGCTGAGCGAGTTGCCAACACACTCTCCTATTTGAAACAGGAATTTGGCCCAAAAACTGCCAACACATTTATTTGTGTTTGTTGCCCTTGGTTTCAATGAACATCCAAGCCATGTGTTCAGCTACTGCAGATGGCTGGCAACGGTGGGACAGTGGCTAGACAGTAGCCTCCCATCAAAAGGACAGTTCTCACTGTCAAGTATGCTGATTTTAACTATGTCAAGATGTCCAGTATGTGATAGGAACAGGAGAGAACTGTGATGATGGCATCCTTTGGCTCAGAAACCGCGGGTATAAAGCGGAAGTGACAGACGAGAGGGACACGCTCTACCAAGCAAGACAAAATTGAATCCCGTCTCGCTCGGTGCCTCTGAAATGATGCATCCCTTGCACTTCTGTCTGGAATTGTTTATTCTCTCCTCCTGTTTGCCTTTCACATATTACATAGAAGCATAAACATTTCCATGCCTCTATTTTTTTTGTCAGGGAGGCTACAGAGGCATGAGCGCGTGGGTGAGAACAGCCTACTTGGTGGGAAAAAATCTGGGGACTTGGCGTGTCTGTAATTATGATTTTGTTTCCGAACTCTTTATTCTATGGTGTGAATGCACGCTAACTATTCTGATCAATCTGAAAGTGTATTATATAACTGTTTGATTGAACAAGTCCAGATATGTTATTTGTTCAGCAAAGAAGCTAAACAAAAGGCACCTGTATCAGCTCGATGGTTACAATCAATCTTAATATATGCTCATATTCTCATTAATGCAAATTTCTAATCAGCCAATGGTCGAGATAACCTGCTGCAGTTCAAACCAAGCAGAATGAGAGAGAAAGGTGATTTAAGTGACTTTGAACATGGAGACGAGCTGGTCTGAGTACTTCAGAAAAAGCATCCAGCCTTCTGTCGATGGTTCAGGATGCTGGTGGTGGTGTAACGCTGTAGGGAATAATTTATTGGCACTCTTTGTGCCCCTCGGTGCCAGCTGAACACGGTTTAAGCACCACAGCTTGCCTTAGTATTGTAGCTGATCATGTCCATCCCGTCATGACTACAGTGTGCGCATCTTCTGATGGTCGATTCCAGCAGGATAATATCCCGTGTCACAAAGCTCAGATCATCTCAAACTGCTTTTTTTTTTTTTTTTTTTTTTTTAACATGACAGTGAGTTCACTGAAATGGAGAATGTGGCAGGACGAGGACGGCTACAGGAGGACACTGGAGCAGCAGCTGGTGCAGAACAACAGCAGGAATATCTGGATAAGGCTGGAGAAGACTTCGGGGTATGGAATGAGTGTGTGCGTTTTATTAAAACTTAGTGTTGACTTCTGAAAACTAAAAGGATACATATGTTTAATGATTAAAACGATCACAAACAGCAATAAATCTCAATCAGCATTAATTTCTTTGACGAAATATTTTCGTCATAGTTTTCGTCAACGACCCTTTTTTTCATAACAAGACGATAACTAAAAAAAACTACATGAAATGATAAAAACGATGATGACATTAATTGACACTTTCGTCAACGAATGAAAACAAGAGGAAAATGTTTGGCGGGGACAACATCCAATCAGAACTGATTTAATTTTGTGACAGGGTGGGACAAGTTAGGAAAACATCCAATCAAACGCACAGATGCACAAATTTGCTCTAAACCCGGGAAGACCAAACTAGCCTGTGATTGGTCGTTACTTCCGATAGAACTAAGTGATGTAACCAATGTCAGCAGGGAGAAAGAGAAGAGCCGATGTATGGACACATTTGTCCTTTGACGTTGTGACAAACAAAACGATGTGTAAACCATGTGGGGCGACTATCTCGGGTAAAAACACGACAAATCTTAAACATCTGCAAACCAGTCACCCAGATCTCCATGCAAAGGTCAGCATTTTAATGTCATGCAGGGTAAAGTGTTTTTCCCAGTTTGTGTTTAGAGAAAATCTCCACACCGCGGTGGATTAGCCTTTATAATCTTAGTCCTGAACACTGCCCTGTACCTTTCAGAGCGTCCTGCTGTAAAACGCTCGGATTATCTCAGTAAGGTGGTGTTAATGATCAGGTGTGTGGGAAGCAGGTGAAACACTAATGTTAATATTATTAATAATATTCCATAACTTTTAATAAATGTTTCGTTTTGTGTAAGTGTGTGTAATGACTAATTCAAGGGAACTGAAGAAAAAGCATTTACATTTTACACCCTTTATATTTTAGTCGACTAAATCAGCTGTAGATTTAGTCGACTATATTCTTACGATGATTCGTCGACTAAAACTATTCAGATGACTAAATTATGACTAAAAGACCAAAAGACTATGACTAAAACTAAATCAAAATTTGCTGTCAAAATTAACACTGATCTCAATAATAATAATTTAAAGGATTTAAAGATTAGGGGTAGATTTGTAGCAGGGTTGTATTTATTGCTTACATAAGAAGTGCAGTATCTGTATTCTGTCAGACTGAAATTGTTTCTCCAAACTCTGATCAGTAACTAGTTTAGACCGTCTTCACATATGAGAAGAGATGACTCTTTATTGGAAGTGATTGTATATGGACTTCCTTTTCATGAAAACCTTATCATCACAATGCAGCTGTCGCCCGTCTCCTAAATAAGCTGCCATCTCCTGATAAACAAAGTAAACATAGTTTTTTTTAACTGACACAATCCCCACCGAAAAGACTCGGCTCCAATTTGTGTGACTAAAGTATTATTGCCACGCAGCGAGGATGGCGATCTGTTCCAGTCACAGAGATGATTGAGGAATCATTGTCCACCTGAGTATTCAGACTCAGTTGACGCCGTCACTCACTGCCTGTCGCTGTCGATTACACATGGGTGTGAAGAAGTGTGAAAACCCAGATGTCCCATGTGGTGCCGGTGTGCCTCTGGCGTCCTTGCCCAAAGTCGAGCGAGTAGCTGTCCTCTCTAATGAGATGTACGTTAACTCGACACGCTCAAAAATATGGACTCTCTTTGTGAAAACACATATTTGGGCTCCACAAGTTGATTTTTTTAAACTTGTTTTATTTTTTAGGATTTAAAATCTTCATGAGCCACGCTGGTGTCTGACTAATGTTTAATCATTTGTTTTTGTTTTACCTGCTGTTCCCAGCAGACAATGAAGAGCAGAGTAATGAGGACATGAACTAATATTATTTCAACTTCATGCTTCCAACCACACGCATGCACAGGTGCACATTTGTGCATGAACACACACATATTTATAGAGAAATTATTTTCAGATTAAAAAAAAAAATTTTTAATGTTTGGATTAACGGGACAGGCGGATTTCGGTCTCATCTCCACAGACCGAATGAGTCTGCTGCTGGTCTGCTCGGATATTGTGTAGGAGCTCAGAGAAAGCGACACGTGCCCACAGGGCCCATATTACTATTAAAGACGGCCTTAGAAAGAGGGACTGTTTTTGTGTTTGTTTCTCCCAGAGCTAACAGCAGTTTCCTGCAGAACTACATAGGTCAGCAGGGGCTAAACCCAGCTTTGCATTGAGAAAAGCGCCTCAGGGAAGATAGGAAGCGGGGATATGTTGACACACAATTCAGTTCTCAAATGGAAGTATTCCACGCGGTGAATGCAGAAATGCCAGCACAGCTGGTAATAAGGCCCTTCTGCTTTTCTTTGCTATTCACACACATATAGCAAGTCTTTATATATAAGGATGGATGAGAAGTGCAACTAAATTCTTCCTGATAGGTGTTTGAGTAGGAAGACTTTCAGAGAGAGATTTAATTGATTTGCAAGCTCAATGGGAAGCTGTAAACAGTGAAGAAAGAATGTGAATCAGTCTGGATATCCATCAGCACAAGCTGTCCGGCTTCAGCAGGGAACAGGTCCACTTGTTTTTGAAGAGACTGAATGTTAAATAAATTACCACAGTTAGAGAGCGGGCTTTAAAGAGCAGATGTTTCCCTTAAAGCGAGGTAGTTCTTCTATTTGTTGCACAAGATAGCATGAACACAGAACAAGGTCAGGGTTAGCACTAGTTGCAATGCAAATGTTGAATTTCTATTCACAGCATCTGAACAAATTAACGTGCACTTTGTGAGCCGCCCTTATTTGTACAGTTTATATTCAAAGAAGGGGGAGAATGCCGTCTTTTTGAACAGCTATGTTTATTTTTCATGTATTTCTATGTTCGTGCATTTGTCCTTTGCTTCCATTTGCATGTGATGGAGCAAAACCTAAGAGCAACTTCACGGATGTATGCCTCAACACATTCAAAGATGTCAAAGGGAGGTTTGCACAGAGCAAATATTCTGTTACAGTATCCTGGCAAATTTATATTGTCTGCTAGTTTCTGTTTCCATATTAGACCAACTCCCATCACTCTGCATTTTTTTCAGAATAACTTCATTCAACCGGCACAAAAATGCATTTTTATGATTATTATGTTTAACAACAGCCACACAAGGTATTATGCAGCTGTTGACTGAACATCGGAGAGGTCCGCTGATAAATTCTTCGATATTGTTAAAGCTTGAAGCTCTTTGGGGCGAGACTATTTAGATCATTCATAGAAGTGTCTGTCCTGTACACGCAGCATGAAAGCATCCTGCTCCGTTATCTGCACTGTGCTGCTGCCTGATACAAGCAGAGAAATGAAAGGTAAACATACCTGTCCTTAACTGCTATAACTTCTGACTGATACTGTAAATAAATAAAAAGCTCTATTAAAGCCTCCAGTCCATTTTCACAGTTACATGTAAAACATAAGACCTGTAGAGCAGAGCAGAGCGGCTTGAAATGTGCTCTACATCAGCATTGATTAGCTGGCAGAGGTCTTCCAGCCGGACGGCGGGTGGAGAGAGAAGTGACAGTATTGCCACTGTGTACATCGGTCTTGGAAACCTATCGCTGTTCTCCAGAATGATCCTGATAGCATCTGTGTTCTTCTCTGGCCCAGCACACGTCCTGACCTTCTGTCAGATCAGCAGCCTAATCATCCAGTCCTCCTACCTTCAGCCCTCCAGCTCCAGGTCCCGTGAGGGCACTTCCACCGTGCTGAAGAGGAAACGGTTTAAAGCACTTTCCGTTTGTCGCTGTACAGGGAGGAGGTGATTTGTCCCTGGGGAGGGCCTCTCAGTGAAATGGTCAATAATATCTGCAGTGTGCTGTAGACATTCAGCCTTCGTAATCTTCCAAATAATCATGCAGCTGGGAGCTGAATCTACAGAAACTTCACTGAAATGTAGAATTCTCTTTTTATCCCGAGTCCCCAACTGCTAAAAGCAAGAAAGCTTAGACTGAAGTTTTGAGAACCATTCATGTGACTGTTTTGATATCCCAAAGAAGGCATATCACTCTCACACTAAAGCATACCAAGAGTCCATTGTGTGAGAACAGCCTAGAGCTGTGAGTGGGATGTGTCCCCATGGCTCCGTCTCTGTTCTCAAGCACTGTTGATTTATTGGACTTATATTGTTAGATACTAAGTATACTGACTCATTCTTTTCTTTTTTTCCTTTGAGAAGCATCGGCCGGCATTTACCCATGAAGAAAAAGGTCTGTGGGTTATTTCTGTTACTATAGCAGCGAGCCACACAGAATCTGTGAGCTCTCTCTTCACACGTCTCTGCACTCAGATCAGCAGTGGTAACATTAGCAGCTGTATAAATGTTATCTATGTTAGCACAGAAAATGCTCTAAAGTGTGACTCAGGAGCACACCGCTCCTTTACTTCCACTCTTTACATCAGAATGATGTAAGCCAGCTACTAACAGTCATCTGAAAACGGTTACTTTTATTCTTCATGGATGTTTGTGTACAAAATTAGCTAAACTGTTGTTCACTTTCCAGCATCTTTCTCTTAAACAAAGATGCATTCATTTCTGTTTTCCTCAGATAGATTTTTCTTTTGACACCATTCGTGATCATCTTGGTTATTTTCTTTAAAAGACGTTTTCTAGTATCGTCACAATGAAACACTGATTGTTCCTTCGCTCTTAGATTTCCTTTTGTAGGTTAGAAGACCTTCTGTCATGCTCACTCAAACAAATAAAGTGTTCCAGGGTACGAGACAGAAAAATATGAAATCTATGAAAAATAAAATCCAACTTATAATGATTGTCATCATTTCCTGCTTCATCTAATGTGATCTGCATATCTGTGCTGCTTTTAATTACACCCCTGAGCACCAGCTGGGGTGTCTAGACTTTTTTTTTTGGACATACTTCCTGAGCTGAGTATGTCAACACTTAACTGAGTGAACTTAACTTTAGACTCAGCTGAGCCTGTCCATGTAAATGAGGAAGTGGCAGATTATTGGCTTCCCCATAATGTTAACACCAGTTAGCATTCCAGCGCTAGTTAGACTAATGAGGAAGTGAGGGACAATCTGCACAATACATTTATTTTCAGTAAATCAATGAGCCATGTTTACACTTATGCTTGTTTACATGGTATGTGTGCCACGTTGCTCCGATGTGTAGTTACATGTAATTCAGTGTTAATTTCATTGACAAAATATTTTAGTCAACGACCCTTTTTTTCATGACGAAAACGAGACGATAACTGAATTACCACCTACAAGGACAAAAACTAAATTAATTTCGTCTTGACGAAAGTGTCAATTAATTTCACAAGGAAATTTACACTTTCGAAAATGGTTTCTTCTTGACGAATCGTCATCATTTTTAATCCTTTTAGGTGGTTTTAATTTAGTTATCTCGTTTTCGTCATGAAAAAAAGGGTCGTTGACGAAAACCTATAACGAAAATATTTCGTCAACAAAATTAAAGCTCCAGTAAAAAAAAAAAAGTTCAGTCAGCTGTTATTGGGGGGAAAACTAAATCTTAATTTCATACAGAGAAATTTTATCCTAACAGAGAAGAAAGGAAATCAGGCTGAAAGCTTTTTTTTTTTTTTAACCTTTTTTTTCTGAATATGATTTTAATATGAATTTAAAAAATGAACTGAAGCATAATAACTGTTTATAAAGTATATAACTCCATTATGTTTCATTTTTTTAATTAAAATTTTCCTTATTGCGATAAAACTGGATACAACACTGGCAATATTGGCAGATTGTTAAACAAGCAAGTCGGAGAAAAACACTTTAAAACCACAGGAGCTGTGAGATGGAAGTGAAGCAGCCTCTGAGACAGGAGCTCAGTCTAACCACTCATGGCTCACTAAAAGATGGAGGAGAGCTGAACTCTTGCTAAATGAAAAGTGTTTCGCCTCCTCTCACTGCACCCTGTCTGGAACAGACTATCACAAAAGCAACATTAGTGGTGCTGAAACTTTTGGGTTACCTTCCTGTTACAGCATCCATTTGTTGATCTGAAAAGCACCTTTGTTCAACTCCAGAACTCCTGCATCATTAATGACAGTCACCATTGTAATGACAGCAAATCATTAAACTGTCCAATCTTGCCATGTCGCCCTTAAATTGCAGCGGTGAGAGTCAGCTCTAAAGTTCAGACGAGTGTGGAAGAAAATAACTTTTGATTTGGCTGAAGTGACAACTGCCGCTGCATATCTTCTAACGCCTGCCAGATGCTGACTGCAGGAAAACTGCAGTGATGTCAAATGAAAAACCTTCCTCTGAAATAAAAAGTCAAAAACTAAAATAAATAATACGCCTGTCTCCCTGTCAGTCAGATGAGTCTGCTCACCAGTAATTTCAAGGTTTAAAAAGATCCACAATCCAAAGATCTGCTGTGGATACAAGACAGAGAAAAACAGCAGATTCACACATCTGAGGAACTCAGACCAAATTATGTTTGGAACCGTGGATGTCATGCATTCAGTTTCATTGAATTTGAATATTCAGTCATTAAGTAACATTCAGATAGTACGTATCTACCCGTAGACCAGGAGGCTTCTCTTTGCTGTAAAAAAATGCAAAGATGTCACCGAGCAGTCAAATCCAGGACTCAGAATCCATGACTGAATACATTCAGCTGCACTGTTCTGTATGGAAGTCACAAACAGAAATAGCTCAGCTTCCTGATTATGTGTGGGCACTTCAGTTAACTAGACAGCTGGAGAGCACAAATACTAAATTATCAATTGGGCTAACTGCTTATTGAAAAATCATATTATTTGCATTAACGCTCCCTTGGACATAGATGCTGCTGCTCGCCTCCGGCTCGTTTCATGTTTGACTTGAGACAGAAGAAGGAACAGTTGTAGAGTTTGAGAAAAGCAGACATTAATTATGACAACAATCAGCCACAGAGGACTGCACAGAGGAGCACTCGTAACCAAAAGGGTTTCACAGACTGCAGGATTGTTTTTCTGCACAAAAGGAAAAAAAAGGCAGCGCTGAAGTTCAACCGCAGTATTTCAATGGGTTCGGACAGCACCTGTATCAAAGTGTGCAGATCTCTACAGCAGGAAGTGAAATGGTTGATGTGTGATTGGGAGGGAACACATACGTCATCTACACGCAATCATACAGTCGCACACCTGACGGATCCAGTGACAGCGCGCCATAAACGGGCTTTTCCTGACAAAACCTCGGGATGGCTCCGACTGTCCAGACCAAATTATTATGAACACCGAGCTGTGGCGCCAGCCTTATTCAGTTCACCTGTCCACCGTGTCTCAACGGCCAAATCGTGCCCTTGGGGAATTAAAAAAAAAAAAAAAAATGCTCCAAAATGCATCATTTAAGAGCATCCTTTAGGAAAGCAATTTCCTCAGCCTCAGTGACACATAGTTCAGAGTACGGTTATGTCCCAAACAACCGAGCTCACGGGCACTGCTGAAATTTATAACACTCTAGAAAACCACAGGCTTTCTTTAAAAATACTGCTACTCCAGAAATCACATATTCAATCACCCTAGGAGGCTGTGGTGAGGCTTTTTTATAGCACACAGCAGTATACACAAAGGCAGCAGACACCAAGGAAGGGATTGATGAAAATGAGAAGGAACCATGTCTTTTTTTTTAATAAGAAGGGGGGGGGGGCTGATATATGTAGTGTGAGCCGCCGTGTGGGGTTTTAGGGCTTTGTAAAAGTTGTATTTTCACGGTATCAGTATGGTATGGATATCAGTTATTCCCTGCAAACTGCAATGCAGACGATGAACTCTGGTTCCAGTCTGAGCTGAGACCATCTTCACACGACAGCCTGCACCCTGCCATCATACAGGTGTGATATTAATCAGTAAGCACATCTGCAGAGGATTCATCTAAAATGGGACGGTTTCCTGACGTCTTTGGTCTTTGTTAAATCCAACAAACCATTTCAATCCATCTCTGTTTGCTCCATTTTTTTAAAAAACTTTTTATAAGGTAAACAATTAACCAATTAATTGGCTATTAAGTGTCCGCGTAATCAATCGTGAAATGACTCATTCCTTAGTCTCCTCACCATGTTTCCAGAGTGCACTGATAGATGAAACCACCGAGCCGGTTGCTATGAATTGCTATATTTCTGTGCTGAAGTGACAGCACTGGCATTGCTAAGTAGGACGGCTGCATTTCACTCCACTCCACCACACGGAGGTCTGAAAAACATGTTCGCAGACATGGAGGTGCTGCTCTTCGTCTCAGCCGTGTCAAACCAAAGCCTGAGACCGCTCCGGTGCACATCAGAACTCACGGCCCATAGAAGCCAAATGAAGAACATCATCTCTGTGTGCAACTGCCTCAGGTGAAGGAATTCAAACCTTTCTGCTACTTATTCACAAGTCACGATAAAAAAGGACCGTGAGATTGAGCAGCGGTTTGGGGCGTCTGTCGCAAGCTGTATATCAAGCTGAGCTGACGGAGCTTCGCTATCAGCAAAACTCTCGATTTGCTGGTAAATCTGTGGTCAGCTCCATGAAATCCTTCAGACTACATCACTCAAGTCCAAACAGGTACTACAAAATTAAATAGTATCAAAATTGCTTCTATTGAGGGAAAAAAAATAGATAAATACTAGCACAACATTTTCTGAATAATTATTAAAGAAACTTAATTATAAGGTCCAATAATTCATTGAAAATTATACAGATAAAGGGTTTAAATGTATGACAGATGTAAAATCAGCAACAATGTGTCTCGCAGACAGATCGTTACATTTTTTTTTCATTTATAGAACATCTGTTCTGAGCTCCTGAAACAAGCACACTCTTCTGAGTAGATCCTTTCCCTTTTCTTTTTATTCCATTATCATTTTTTTCTTCTTTTCTAACAAACATAGACTTTGTTCCCCAAACCAAATGTAACATACAATCAGATGAACACTTGAATTAGTCGTATACCCCCCTCGATTCCTTTTTGCCTTGTAGTTGTTGGACCTCTGTCATGAAAAGCTGCTTTGGAAAAGTTTGCTCAAATACTTTTGTTATGCCATAAATAAATCAAACCATGTACAGCTTTGCAAAGGATCAGTTCTGACAGCATCTCTGCAGACAGTGATGAATGTGGCAGAAATGCTGAACAGCCTCCATGTTTATGCATCCTGGAGAACAAAACCGTAACTGCCAATGCTGGAAACAAAAACCTTTGGCTCTCACAGTTTCCGCAGTAATTTCGGCCCCGGCTCTTTCCAGCAGCTTTACCGCACGTCCAGCAGCGCCGCTGAGATTCAACTTCAACGTCAGTCTGCAACGCAAACTGACCGGCAGCGCTCGGGGGTTCGGGTTTAGCATCAAACCATTATGCGGGGTCCACCTCGGTCAGCTCAAAGAGAAGACAGCGAGACCTGGTAATCCTCGAAACCCCCGCTGGCACCCACGTCAACAGTCACAACACATTGGGGCTTCTCCTCCTGAGCGAGCGGCAGAGATTGGATCTGCTTTGTTGAGTGCCGTCCCTGCCAGCCCAACCTGTTGTGAGTGGAATATGTATCTCATTAGAAATACAATCAACAAACTAACACAACAGCACACAGATGCCCATAAAGGAAATCAGATGGCATGCGTGTGAATGATCTGCTCTTCTATACAGTTAATCAGTGTTGTCACAGTTCCTGTGGAGTTTTAGCTTCTTTGCATCGAAGCAGCTTTTCAGCGATTTTCCATTTTCATCACTTTAACCACAAAAGAGCTCATTTCTTCAGCCCGGATGCAAACAACAATGGGGAGATGCACACGATAGGAAAAAATGGATAACAATGTTCTCAAGATTGCAACTGCATCTGAGGTTCAGTGACTACACTCAGGATTTCCCTCAGGCACCGGAGACCTACAGCATAATGTCTACTAGAGGTCCCATCTGAGGATTTCATCATACAAACCGACAGCCCCATGAAAAAACATGATTCATTCATCAAAATAATGAAATAATCGATGCACTCTTAAATACAAAATCAAATGTGAAATGATGTCTTGTGGGTAAACAGGGGAAATGCCACTGCTGCTGAGCTCGCTTTTACAGACAGGTGCGTGGAGCACTCTCGAATCCTCTCTGATGGAAAACAGAATCTACGCAAACATGCTTACAGAGATTATATTTACAATACACAGTGGATTGGCAACTGTCAACCTGGAGATAATTACAGATGCAAATCAAATGCTTAAACACATCTGCTTCGCAGGGTTGTTCAGATCACTTACAGGTGTTGAATCCAATCCTCTCTGTCTGCTTTTAAGAGAGGACCTGTAACAAGGGCTTAACAACACTGCTGTGTCTGATGCAAAAGAGAGAGAAATACATTTTATTCTTCTGCACTGTAAGAGGATTCACTACAATTTAAAGTTTAATCCATTTAACCTAAATGTGTGCTTGGAGCCCGGCGTATCCTGAGCCCTCTGGAACTGCTGCAAAATGTACTTTCAGCCTGATATGGACTTTTACACATTTGAGCTATTGACCAATTTCAAAAGGCCTAAATGTGCTTCTCTGTATATGACTGCAGTTACACTAGTTTGTTTTTAAGAATTATTACAGGTAGTGTCACACCTGTGGGAACTAACTGTAAGAACACAGCTCAAAGTTTGAGTCAAGCTTTAGTTGGACTCTCAGTACTTTGGTATACAGAGGAGCTCATGGTCAACTCAGTGACTGCAAGGTACCCAGCACCTGTGGCTACAAAACAGGCCCAAATCATCAGCCCTCCACCACTGTGCTTGCACCGCTGGTACGAGGTGTCTGTGCTGATGTGCTGTGCTTGGTTTTTGTCAAACATGGTCCTGTGCATTATGGACAAACATCTTTACTTTGGTCTCATTCCAGGAGTCTTGTGGTTTGTCCACATGCAGCTTTGCAAACCTCAACTGTGCTCAGCTTTCTCCTGCAGCCCTTCCAAACAAGTCATACTTGTTCTAATTGTTCCGTCATGAACTTTAACAATTCTCTGAGGCCCGTAGAGTCTGACGTGTTGCTCTGAGCAGTACATGCTCTGACCTTGGGGGGACTCTGCTGAGATGTCCACCCTTTGGAAGACTGGCCACTTCTCAATAATCATTCTCACTGTGTAAAAATGTTTGGAAATGCCCTCAGGAAGATCAGAACTTCTGCTTTCACAGCGCTGGAGTGCACCTGATTATCAGCACCTGGCTGCTGTTGTCACTCTTAATGCATATGGAGGCAGTAAGGGTCTACTTAGTTTTTCACCCTGTTGGTTAACATTCATTATTAACACATTTGCTAATTCACATGTTTTCATTATATTCATAGAAAACATCTGAACACAGTTATATTTTCCATAAAATGTAGCTGTTATTGTTGTTTTATAGAAACATACAGTTGATGGTATATGGATTTGATGAGTAAGCCTGAATGCTGAAGCGTTCCTACATTATTCAAACATAAATAAATCATTTGGAGCTGGTTTTATTGCCCATTTTCTTCTGTTTGTGTGTTTAAAAGAGCACACAGATGTCAGTATATTCCAGTGTATAAAGCAGAAGTTTGTGAAGAAGCCATACATAAGAGAAAGTAAAGTGTAAGTTTGTGTAAAGTGTAAGTTTGTGAATCTTGCCAAAAGGAATTCACATCTGACACATGAGCAATAGCCAGACCATACAGCTGGAATAAAACTTACCAGCTGCTGTCGACGAGGTAAAAATATGAAATTGGCCTTGTCTTATCTCGCACCAACAGTGTGAACACAAGGCTACATCTCACCTAACTCATACATCCCTGTGATTGTTGCAATATCAGCGAGTTTCTACCCCACCAATCCTGACTGTTCTGTGCTGCACCGTGTGCTGACTGAGTCATCTTGAAACAAATGCAGAAAAATAAGTTTTGCCTGAAGGGCAGAAGAAACTGTTTATCCTCCAGGCATTCTTCCACCGAGATAACAAGGGCTGAGTTTTTAGGATGCCGGAATATTATACAGCGGGAATCCAGTTAAGGTACAGACGTCTGTGGTGAAAGCTGTGTGCGCTGTACTGCTTAATCCTGAAGAGATAGCTTCATTAATTGTGTTCATCCCCCTCTCTGTTGCAGCAGCCAAATGCAGGAGGGTTGAATAAGTAATGGGAGTAGAACTGCTGAGTGACAGGATTTTAACCTCACCTGCCTTCATGCTGGGTGTGCTGAGAGGCCTTTGAATGGATAAGTCCTATCAATCAGCAGCTTCAACCACTGACAACATGTTGTGCTGCTGTAAATGGGAATTTGTCGAGATAGGGTTTGCAGGCAATCTGAGTTGCAAAATGTTTGCCTGGAATGAGCAAAAACATCATTAATAGTGTAAAAACAATAAACACGCTGGTTACAAATGCTAAAATCAAAGCATGTATAATATGATTTTATAATTAAAGGTTAAATGATTATTGCTCATATGCAGTAACTGCCAAGTGTTAGTTCAATGCTTGTGAGCTGGCAGATAAGCTAATACAATGATTTTTTCCCCTTTGTCAGTAATGGATGAGGCCAAATGCTGTAATTTGTTAGCAGCACGGAATATTAGCTTCATTATCAACAAAATGCAAAGCAGAAAGATATTTAATTGATTTGTTTGCCCTTTTAGATAACTTGCCAACTCAGTGACCAGAGAAGAAATACTGTACATGTGCTGCTAATTGTGCTAATTGCATCACATTTCTAATACAGTGATTAGTGCAAATACTTTTAGGTTAACATACAGTTATTGAGGTAAACAAATAGGTGTCAACCTTGATAATTACATCACTTCCTAGCAAATATTTGCCTGCATAGTAACCTGTGTGAGAAGTAATTATAACTGGAGGCGATTGTGAACTAGAATCTCTCAGTCGGTGGTGTGCTACAGTAAAAGCTGGCAGTGCTGCCAGAGGCTGTGTGTCATGCCAAGTTGGAAAATCCTGCCAATTCTGAAACCCTGGAAATCTCAGGTCTGAAGGTTAGAAACGTGGGCCTGAAACCAGCAGCTCATTCTTCAGCATCCGCTGCAGGAAGCAGAGCTGAGAAAGACACTTAGTGAAATCTTCAAGATAAAGTGCTCTTTAGCAAGGCACTGAAAAAATATCCACCTGTGAATATTCTCACAGGATTACATCTAATTAAGTGTTCTCAGCTGTTTTATCACGATCTCCTAGCCTTACACTCATAACTGGGTTGCAGTAAGTGAAGCCCTATATTTCACAGAACAGCTCTCAGAAAGAGCAGGAACATGACCATGTAAAGCAAATCAATAGTTTAAAATGGGAAAAAAGAAGGTCACGGCCGCCTGTTACTCAGAACATTTTGCTTGGATACAGTGTATCATGAACTATTGAAGCTGCTGTCAGATGATGATATTTTTTGCTGAATTGAACATTGATTGGGTTTGAAGAAAAACATCCCATAACTATAAGACCTCTCGTTTGCTTTTTAATGGTTAAAAAAAAAGAAAAGAAACCAAACACGGTGTTTCAGTAACTTAAAATCAATCGGACGTCACGTGGAGCTGGTAATTTTCACATTGTCTCATCTGCATTTCACATCATGCAGAGTAATTATTATTCAGTAGGATGCAAAACTGTCAGTGGGCAAGAGCTGTGATTTCTGCTGCCACTTACATACTGCCACTTCCCTTTAAAGACGGACTAGAAGAAACTCATGAAAGAGCTACAAAAGCGATTGGTCAGTATCTGCTAGATACTGGAAAGATGACCCTTGAAAATATTGAATGCTCAGGTATGTGAGGTCATTTCAGATTACTGATATGTGCCTGAAGAAAGAAGAAGCTGAAAGGAAGATTTAAGATTGATGGAATGATGGCAGTGATGTTCTTTGAGGGGAGCGAGCTAATGAATAAAACAGGAACGCAGAGGCGAAGAGCTTCTCGAGGTCATCAATAACCCCGACAGTGACCAAACATTTCAGCCTACCTAAACTGTTATCTCCAGGCTAAAACATCTACTTGAAGACATCCATTGCCCCCACCTCCCAACCCCACTCAAAGTCAATTAATATCGATTGTGCATTTGAGCAAGCATGTGTGTCTCCTCAGGTGGAACCGAATTACTTTGAAACACCTCAGGAGGCCTCTGCGTCTGGGAGAAACGCTGAAAACCATTAGCTGACTGGACTGAGAGAATAAAACTGAATTAAAGCAAATAAACAATAATAAAAAGCCTGCTGTTTCCAGCAGAGGAGAATCAGTCAAGAGTAGCCACCAATGCCTGCAGTAATGTAAACCACCACAGCAATGTTTATGTTGGATTAGCCTCTGCCGCTTTAGGTCCACAAACATGTGCACAACCCATGGAAAGGAACGCGTCAGCACCACACACACACACACACACACACACACACACACACACACACACACACACACACTCCTGTGAATGTTAGCTGTGTTTTCTTTCTGTCCGTGTAGTTATTTGTAACTCTTACAGTTAAGATTAGGCTTAAAACTTTCCTTTTTGGATCAAGATTATAGTTAGGGCTGGATCAGGTGACCCTGAACCCTCCCTTAGTTATGCTGCTATAGGCCAAGGCTGCTGGGGGGTTCCCATAATGCACTGTTTCTTTTCATTCACCTTATTTACTTTGTTTATACTTGACTCTGCATTTAATCATTAGTTATTATTAATCTCTGTCTCTCTTCCACAGCATGTCTTGTGTCCTGTCTCCCTCCCCCCTCAGCAGATGACCCCCCCTCCCTGAGCCTGGTTCTGCTGGAGGTTTCTTCCTGTTGAAGGGAGTTTTTCCTTCCCACTGTCACCAAGTGCTGCTCACAGGGGGTCGTTTTGACTGTTGAATTTCTCTGTATAATTGTAGGGTCTTTAACTTACAATACAAAGTGCCTTGAGGCGACTGTTTGTTGTGATTTGGCGCTAAAATTGAATTGAATTGACTGAAAATCAAGAATCTGTGCCAAAGCACACGAGTAGTTCTGCCAAAGAAAGAAGAATAAAGTTGATCTTTAGGAGCGGCCGAGTCAAAGTCCTGACCCCAATCCTGCAGAAATGCTGTCCAAAAACCTGAAATGAGCAGTTCATGTGGTGTGAAGATGACGTGCATGTTACTGTAAATATATAGCTGCCATTTCTGCTCCAACAGTGGGTCACTACAGCTCAGAAAGAACTCAATTCATAAATGTACAGGTCTCATTTGTTTACATGAGATTTTAAATCTTTTGTAGAAATTCAGAAAATGTCAGAGGGCTCACAGACATATTTATGTAGCCCAGATTTTTTTTTTTTTTTTTTTTAAATGGTATGAATAAATATTAGTTGGTTAAAAAGAGTTAAAATAATAAGTTAATTATGAACAGAATTGGCCGCCTCCTGGGTGAGGTGTTCCGGGCATGTCCCACCGGGAAGAGGCCCCGTGGTAGACCCAGGACACGCTGGAGAGATTATGTATCTCGGCTGGCCTGGGAACGCCTTGGGGTCCCTCCGGATGAGCTGGAGGAGGTGGCTGGGGAGAGGGAAGCCTGGGCTTCTCTGCTTAGGCTTCTGCCCCCGCGACCCGGCCCCGGAGAAGCGGAAGAAAATGGATGGATGGATGGATAATAAGTTAATATGTTTGTTTTAATTATTTCATTTTTTTTCCTTTTGATTAAAAATGTGTTACTCTGATGGAGCTGTTTTTATCCCAGGGGAAGTGAACCAGTCACGGATATGCCTGCTACTGTGGCGTGTTGGAGAGGACAGGAGAAGATGACTGCAGACATTTGTCTGTTAGATGATTGGTCTGTCTGTGTTCATCCCATGACAGGCTGCCAACCTGTCCGTGGTGGGCCCCGCCTCTCGCCCGATGGCAGCTAGGATAGGCTCCCGCGACCCTGAATTGGATGAGATCCATTATATTCTGAGCTTTGGCCTGCTGTCCCTGCTGGACACGGGACCTTCAGACGACTCCACCCTGCTTTATTTTGTTTGCTCCGGCTGGAGCGAAGCGACCACTGAGGGTTGGGTCGCAGCGACCCCCCCACCATAATTCAGGTCTGCAGCTTTTATTTTCACTTTTATTGTTTTGTTGGCTTTAAATAAGCTAGTTGGCAGTAACTGATAAGAATGATTTAAGATTTCAATTGAACAACAAAACAGAAAGGGCTTTATTTTTGTATATCTCACATTTTTTTTGGGGGGGGGGGGGGCTACCAGTATTTCTAATACCTGGCGTAATTAGAGACAATAACCTAGGGCCCCATCTACATCTGTATATAATGCTCAACAAACTTTAAGGAACGCTTTTTAACCCAAGTGTAGCATCAAGTCAAATAAACATCTGGTCAGTTGGAGGATAATCACATTACCAATGTACTACTTTGCATGGATATTTTGTAAATCACCCCTAGAAAAAAGAGAAATGTTATTTTTGATGATGTGGCTCATGAATTGATCGGGCGAGTGTGGGGGCCATCGTTGTCAGACCCCACGCTGGTGCAGTGGGTCCTGGGTTCCTCCTGGTGCCTCATGTGGTGAGAGTATGCAGGCAGGTCCTGGAGGATGAAGGAATTGAAACTGTTGACTGGCCCCCACACTCGTCTGACCTGAATCCAATAGAACACCTCTGAGACATTATGTTTGGGTCCGTCTGACACCACCAGGTTGGACCTCAGACTGTCCAGGAGCTCGGTAATGCTCTGGTCCAGATCTGACCGAAGATCCTCCAGGGCACCATCCATCATCTCATTAGGACCCTGACACTGTCAGGCATGCATACAAGCATGTGGGGGCCACACAAACTACTGAGCACTATTCTGAGATGCTGCAGTGAAACTTGAGTAAAATGTTCCAGCTTTCACTTTGATAGTCAGGGTGTGTTTGAATTCAGCCTCTGTAGGCTGATCATTTTTATTTCAATCAAACAATGTGGCATCCTTTCATTCCTAACACATCACCCAGTCTGTATCAGTGTAGGTATCCAGCAGGATTTTTTCCCCATTGAGATCTGACATGTTTTCAAAGTGTTTCTTTAGTTTCTTTGTGTGTATTTATGGCTACATTTAAATATCTCGATTTAAAATAAATTTGTTGGTAATTCTTACCTATTGCTGACCACCAATGACAGTTCTCCTTACGTTAGTTGGCAATTGGAAAATGCTGCATTCTCAAGCTTGGCCCCATGCTCCTGTCCATGGCAGAGCTCTCGGGTAATGCAGAGAGAATAATGTGTGAATTCAACCAACACACAGGCTGCACAGACATGCTTTCATACAACCATCCAACAGTGCTCAACACACTATGTGTGGGTTGAATGCTGATTAGTTTAAAAGTTGGCTTGAACTGAAAAGAGCAGAGCAAATGATGGTGGAGAAAAACCGAATAGAGCCGCAGTGGAGAGTGAACTGCTTTCTTCTCTGTGGCAGAACCAAAGCTGAAGATCCACTAACAGCACAAACACGTAGCCTTTGTTTTTACTTCCACAAAGGAAGCACCTACAGTACGTACCACCAACTCACCCTTCACAAGCATCAGGCACTTCAGTATTAACACTACGTGACTATATACACACCACTGTTAACCACTAGGCTAAGGGGCGACTGCATCTAGTATAGAAACTCGAGACCATTTGTTTATGTAACAGGTGCCTGTGCTCCATATGTCCAAAAGGTTTTCCCCACAGGTCAGAGGCATAACTGGACCACTCACTCTGAGAATGCTGCTGGTATGGAAACAGTTTTACTTCATCTGGTACTTTAAAGTCCCTAAAGATCATTCATCTAACAATCAACTAGACCATCAGCAATCAAATCAGCTTGAAAAGAGGCCATTAAACATTCCTTTACTGATTAAGTGAGGTGGTTGTGATCACCTTGGATTCCACTGTGACATTGCTGTGCACCCTCATTCCTTTCAGATTACCGCTTATGAATTAAATCTTCAGAAAAGTTTATCAGTTTTGTATTTCTACAATAAAAGTCTTAGTGTTTCCATAACAAAACAAAAAAAACCCAACAGAAAATCTGATACAATTTCTCCCTGCAAATGATCACAACATGATACATTTTTGAGTGTTTGAGCTCATCTTTCACTTGGTCTCTCAACCTGAAATTCACTGAAAATAGAAACAAGATATCAATAATTGGCAGTCTGTGGGTGACTTTAACAGCAGAAAGAAAACATCACAATTTTGTGCCGACTGCCTGCTGTGGGCGTCGTCGTTAGCAGAGGGGAGGTCAATTGACAAATCAGATCTGTGATTATGACTGTAATTCAGGCGTGCTGTAAGTGGATAATCCAGGTCAAATATCAGTCTCACTTGTCAGAAGTTGACAATGATCACATATGCATTAATGCCAACCCACACATTATCAGATGGGACATCTTGAGGAACGATTTGACCACTCGTTTCAAGAGGCTGATAATCAGCCGGGAATCTTCCTGGCAGAATCGACCAGCACACTAGAGATAAATCAGACACACTTTCACATTTATTGTTAATGCAATCAAAAGGCTCTCTTTGAACAGATTCTTGAATCAACATTTGGTGAAGAGAAGGAAATCAAACGTGCTTTCGTTAAAGTGTTACCAGACAAAGGAGATGGAGTGCTGAGATGTGCAGAAAACCAACCGAACCCCGAACGCTTTAACTGATTGGTTATTTCAACAGAACTCTGCAGATACGCTCTCTTTGATCAGAGCAGCATTGTTGTATGCACGCACATATGCAGGCATAGGTGTGTGTGTGTGTGTGTGTGTGTCAGCAGCAGTGCCTAATGAATATTCAGGGGAGATTGTTTGCAGAAGTATCCCTCAGGAACAGCTGGCTTGTTGTTACACACATGGGAGGCTCGCAGTACGCCTACTATCACAACTGCTTGAAATACCACAGGAGCTGTACGAAGGCCTGTAAAGGTAACTCTGGGTCATCCGGTGTGAGGGGATTACAAACAGGAGAGGAAGAGACATAATGGTTTCATTTCATAAATGTTACAAATGTAGAAGTTTATAAGTTTATACTTAAATGGCTGAAACAGAAAAAAAAAAAGACCATCAAAAACATTCACCACTCTCTGCTTTAAAAAAAAAAATGGAGGTTATTGTTTCTATTTGGTTGTTCTAATTAAAGAAAAATGTGTGTTAAATGTTGTTTTGCTGCTTTATTTACTTAACTGCTTTACTAAACCATCCTACGCC
The DNA here is from genome assembly GCF_007364275.1 of Archocentrus centrarchus. Lineage (NCBI taxonomy): Eukaryota > Metazoa > Chordata > Actinopteri > Cichliformes > Cichlidae > Archocentrus > Archocentrus centrarchus. The sequence goes on along the minus strand of NC_044358.1, from coordinate 14,591,721 downwards.
CATTTTCCCCCCTCATCCCTCAGGGGGAAGTAACGACAGTAGATTTATCTTCTGGATGCAGCTTCCTCGTCTTTTTTGGAGGCAATAATTAATCCCTCATTTATAAAAAATAAATAAATAAATAAAGCTCCGTAGAGATAAGGGACTGTGGTCTGGGAGTCATTTGGTATAACCTCTGCATCACACAGCCTAAAGCCTATTTGTTGTGTCATGTGCAGTTGCTCTCACTCAAGCTGGCAGAGCAACACAGGATCGTCACCGCTTTGTTTTCCCTCTGCAGAGGGTCTGCACACATGCTAAAATACCTTTTAGCTATTAAATCCATTCAAATTATATTCCAGAGCTGTAAAAGTTCCATCTTTCAATCACAGACATCATTTTGCTTTTATTTTTCTGTTCATAAATATTTTTGGTTCCCATTTTAAAGAAGCCCTCGTGTGATTTCTCATTCTTGTGACTGTGTGTCCTCCCAAAAGTCCTTTCTAAACAGTATCGTATCTCCACTCGACCAAGACCATCCATCTCCACTCATAATGTGCATTTAATAAGAATTAAATTGGCAAGTGGATAGATGTGGTTTGAGCTGTGTGATAATGACAGTTTGGCTTTTCATGGGTTTGATATGTGGATGACAGCCGCCTGTATGGCCTAATGGAGCCGTTCCACCAGCATCTGTTAAGAATGCTTCATTGAGTTTACAATTAGTAAAGGCCACGGTTCACTGGCAGGCTGTGTGACCACTCAGAGTGGGCAAATCTAGAAGATTCACTTTAACACTTTGATCACAGGGTGGGAGGAAGAGCTCGAGTTTTACTCCGTGAGAAGAAGACTAACGTGTCAGGTGATCCGGCAGGATCTCTGCAGGTCAGTAAATTATGTCGACAATCGGCATTAAAAGAACAAAATGGTATATGTCTCTAAATGCTTTCTCACATTGGTTTTGAGGTTAAAGCCTAAACAGTGGTCACAGATACATAATTAATATATGTATCAACTATTCACCAAAAACAGTGAGGGATCATATTCGATGGTTTCAGCTAACCTGCTGTCCTTATTCTCAAAAACATGCCCACATATTAACACATATCCACGTCTTTTACTACTAAATTTCTGTTAGCAAACAGAGACCAGGCAATTAATGCAAAAGTGCACGGAGAAGGCTTTTTTGTTTTGTTGGTGTTCAGCCCAAATCCAAGTTGCTCCGTGTTCAGGAGGCAGCGTTCATGCTGAGGTGTGACACGACAATTATCCTGCTGCATAGATGAGAGTTTGCGGTGGTGGGAGAGCGGCCTGTTCTCCGTGTGGCCGGGAAGGATCGGTCCGGTCCGGTCAAAGAGCGGTGGCTCACGATCCCCCTCATCAGGGAGGAATCCAAAGGGTCCAGTTCAACGTTCTGAGGCTCTCTATAAAACAACAGGACTGTCACTACACTTCGTTCTTCTAGCTCGATATGCGGCCATATTACACATAACTTCAGTGCTTTTAATTTATTTTGCTCCCAACATTTACTTATTTTTATAAGTAAAAAGACTTATAAAGTAGGCTTCATAAGTTATTACTTATAACAATTCTATTTGAAATGGCTGTTTAAAATGAGTGGACTTGAGTGAATGGCATGGGGCCTATTAGTATGTCACAACATACCCTTCTAATTGTCTCCCTTATGAAAGGAAAAAAAAGCCTTTTCAAAAAATGTAATTAACTTTTTTTTGCACCCAGTAAGGGTTCGAATGATGTTATTAAAGCAACACCGAGAGGTGTCAACGAAACCGAACTACAGGTCTTTCTTCCGCCAAAGAAGCTGATCTTTGTTTTAAGACTCATAAAAAGCTTTGATTTTACACTTCTTTGTTTGGTTGACAATTTATTCTGATGTTTATTTCAAAATGAAGACACCTGCAAACACTAGACAGGCAGGTTAGTCCAACAACGGAAACTTTAATAAGGCTTACCGAGGACTAACAAACACTGCTGCCCAGAACGAGCAGGTAAAGCTAATAAATGTCCAGAACAAGATAATCATTGGAAGCAAGCAAATACATCCAAAAAGAGTGGGGAAAAAGCCAGAGATGGATGCTGCAGAGCAGCGATCAATGTGCAGGAAATTTCACTGGGAAACAAGACAAAAGGTGCAGGTGAGGTCAGTCACAACACTGACAGAAGACGAAGAATTAAAATAAATTAATAAAGACACAAAGAAAATGATTAACAAAATAAAACAGGAAGTAACAATAACACAATGGAAGCCAAGGAAGTATAGGATACACAAAGAAAAGCTAAACACATGGAAACATGAGGAGCATAAACTTACAAATACTGATGCACTGATCAGCTGGCTGATTTCCAGCATGTTTGGCCCTGACCGGCGACCTGCTGGTCAGTCTCACATATGTCCAATTATGAGCCGGTGGGTAAAGTGGCTAAAGCTAAAGCTATCCAGAGCTCAGAGCCAGCCACAGGCCAGCAGCCTCGGTATGAGCAATGGATCAAAGCAGTTATGAGGGAAATCATGGAGATGTGCAAAAAAAGAGAAAAAGATCAATGTCCTGTTACCAAGTAATTTTATTAGCATACTGGAAAATGATGCAAGCGACTGATATTTGTTTTCTTATATAAATCTGTTGCCCCTGCCAAGAAAGTTGCAACTGCACATCCTTCAAAAAAGAAAAGAAAGCACCAACCATGACAGTCCGACCTGTACAGAGCTTCAGTCTCTGAGACTGTGGGAGTAAATATGAGTGCCAGGAGAACTGTAATTGGACGCTCTAAATTACCTGTAGGTGTGAGCTTGGCTCTGCTTGTTTGTGTTATGATTGACCACCCAATTGTGCTGCCTGATGCTTCATGCACGGTTGGTCAGGGTCTGGATTCCTGAAACCCACTGAGGGGGGGAGGGATGGACAATTTAGAGCGTCAAATTGAAGTACCTGGACCGAGGATTTTGTATTTGTCAGAACTGTAAGTGACATTTGGGAGATTTGGCCTTTTATGCATTTATTCGTAATTACATGTGTGCACATGAAAATGATCATAATGAAAGCATAATTTCCAACCACAGCCGGATTCTTCAGTCCTCAATCAAATCTAGTCAAACTTCCTCAAACTGTGCAAACAGCTGATCATGAACCATCTAAAGCCCAACCGATAACTGATCATGTTCCAGTTCCTGGGTTTGTGGATTGATCAGGATGATGGAGATCTTCCTATTAATGTGGAAATCTGATCTTCCTCTAAGTTACAAACATAGACAAACAGGATGTGAGTAAACTGTAACCAGCAGCTGTATTTTCCAAGTCTTCACCAAACACAGTGAGTAATCATTCACAGTCCAGGCTGGAGTGTGTAATAGTGTCACCACTGTGTTCCAATAAGTGGGATTAACACAGAGGAAGAAAACTGATGAGTTTATGAAAGAAGTAAAGATTATCACCATCACAAAGAATCACTTTATGCCTCAGCTACAACAGCTGCATAACAGTAATGAAAAATATGAATGTGACAGCAAGAGGAGTTTGAATTTGCTACTTGTATTTGAATTTGCTTATTATTGGCAGTTTTATGGAAAAAAAAAAGACGCAGGCTAATTGGAAGCAGAACTTCCCATTCCTGCCTCACCCTTATACTGAAAGAAATTAAAAGTGCTTATCGTCGAAATAAAGTTACATAACCACAAAAATGGTATGCCAGTCTAGACAGAAAGACAGTCACGTTGGACATTTGTTTTTCCCTGGGGGTCTACCACAATAGGCCTGTCTGATCTGTGAGGTCGGCCGGTACTGTATGTGCACGGCGATCTCTGCTTGCCACCGAGTTTCTTTGTGAGCGACTGTAAACAAAGTAAACAACGATGATCTTGCTGGTGCAGCGCGGAGGAATTGAGAAATTTAGAAACACTTACAAGCCGCTGTGGTCGTCGTCTGTTCCTGAATGAGGTGCCTCGTCACCAATGCAGTGAGATCATTCAAGCTATTTTATTTTTTTAAGGGGGGGGGGGGGGGGGGGGGTAGTCTGTCATTTGTCATGGAGAGATAAGAGTTTATGCCTCTATAATTACCTCTATAATGAAAGAGCATGCAAGCATGCTTTGTTTAATGTTAAATCACAAATTAAAATTATTTTACAAATATTGGTTTATTCTTTCCTGGCAGTGGAGTAAACTTCACTGTGTATACTCTGTCCCATCTCCCAGCAGTCCTTTTATTACACACAGGACCTTCCTCCCTCCGATTTCAGGAAGTGACCATGTGAGTCGGGATAAGTGCAGCATATGGAGGCCCCGCCCCGTTCAGCCCTCCTGCTGACATCAGCGCCGGTGAAGTGAAACAAGGCCTCTGCATGGCAAAAGCAGAGAGCAAGCACTTCATCTCTCACCTCAAAATCATTATTACCTGATTAAGTGTGATTAAGAGAAGATCATTAGCAGCTGCATGTCCTGTCAGTAATCATTACTGTGATGGGTGCGTTATACCCAATGAGCTCATCTCCAGGCTTAGCCACTTTAATGATTAGGGAAGCATTGTTTAGCAGAGCTCTTGGCTGATTCGCTGTCGACTGAGCCGAAAGTCAGAGCGAGGTGAGCGTCCCGCAACTGCATTATAATGAGCTAAATTGTTCAACAAGGGGGATGACATTGAACAAATTTTAACTGCAGTTCTTCTACATTGTGTACTTGTGTTACTCGTGTCCAATCTATTACTAATAAGCAAATCCTTTGGTCACCAAGCAGTTTAATGCTGAAAATAGCCCGGTCACATTGGGATTAGTACAAAAGCCGAGAAAGGCGTTTCAGAGGGAACGAACATGAACGAACAGCTTTATAATGAAACATGTTTTTTTTTGCTGATACTCTACCTTTCTCAATCTGTCTGGTTCAGCAGAAGTGCTGTATGAATTCTACTGCTGAGGTTTGTGCAAAAGTTAATTTGTGGAGCCTAATCAATGGCACTGTCATCACTAAAACAGGACCTGAAGTCTCACAGGGGCAAAAAAAAAAAACATACATCACTTTCATCTTCAACTTCATCTTAAATTAATTTTTCTAATTTGATTTTGTGTCAGTTGGATTGTGGAAGAAGAGTAAATAAATCCCCAGATGCACTTAAAGTGCCTCAGGAATTGAACTGCATATGAAAAGGATTCATTTCCATGCTCTATAAATATCTGGAATTAATTATCATTAGTGAGAAACTTTGCAGTGCAGTGATACATGCAAATTACCTTTCGTTTTTCATCAAAAGCTATCTCTGTATCAGATGCCTGTTCGAGATACCGATGGACTTCAGTTGAAGATGCAAACTGTACAGAAGAGCTGTTCTGATGGACGAACTCGGAGGCTCGTGCTGTTCAGAGTGAATCCCAGAGCTTACCAGAGGTCATTTTTTTGTTGCAAATATTGGACACCAATATACAAATTAGAGCCCAACCAATTTATTGGCGGGCCAGTATTATCGGCTAATATTAGCTATATGCTAATCTGTATCACCATGTAGAATGGCGAGTATATGAAAAATAAAATAAAAGATAACAGGGACTCTCTTCAATCATTCAACCAACATATCAGAATATCGAATTTTTTTAAATCACCATATATCCACATTGGTCTTAAAACTATGGAAGCTTGTTTCCAACACTGAGAAAAAAAAAAAAATTATGCTAACCATTACGACATTTCTCGAACTCTTGAGTCAGCTCTGCGAATCACGAAGCTCTGTGAAAGAGGTCATTTCCTCGTTACCCGGAAGCAGATGACGCCAACCCATGCGCACTCAAAATTGAGCAGCGACAGTATCAGTTAGCTAGCAGTGTGTAGCAAATGTCAGGTTTTTGACCTTTGACCTTCTAGCTATAAGAGCTGCAAAAAGGAATCTGTGTTTTCATGTTGAACTGTTGGACAGCTGATGCCTTCAGCCTCCTGCTTCCAGGTAACAAGGAAATGACGTACCTTCATGGAGCTTCCTGATTGGCACAGCTAACTCGAAATTTCGAGTGAATACCTCTAAATTTTGATTTATTAACTCAAATTTTTGAGATAGTTAACTCAAAAGTTTGAGTTATGAATGGTCATTTGGTTTTAGGGTTTTTTTTGGCGGAAATAAGCTTCCATATACAACTCCCACATTGGATAGACTAATAGAAACCATTCATGCGTGCACCTTGCACTCTGAAATGAATGTGCATGAATGTAGAGTGGCCATTAATTCATCACAAAAGAAGAGAAAATGTCTGTTGGTCGGAGTTTTACATCAGAGTTTCATGAAACTGCAGTGAAACTGCATCTGCAGAGACGTCAGCTTATCTCTGCTGCTCATTTTCTTCGGTCACCGTGTCTAGTTGCCAATGAAAACTCTTGTATCATCTTACACATGTAAAACTGCCTCGAACGACTAAAGAGAACCAACTACAAAGAAAACAAGAGCCAGCCTGAAGAGTGTTTCAGCTGTCTTTTAACTGGAAGATTCACACGGTGGCAAAAAGATAATTGTTTCAACAATCTGTGAAACCAGGCTCTGTATGTTCTGGGTCTCCATGGACTCTCACAATGACGACATGATGTTGAGGTCAGGGCTCTCTGTGGGTCACAGCGTGTCCTGAGAGAGCCTCTGTTCATGTTTTTGAAGTCAGAACTGGACGACTGACTGTTTGTATCCAGTTACTGTCACTGAAAAATGATTTTCAGCATCTGCCTTTTTCATAATTTTGGTACTGCGTAATAGATCATATGTCACAAGTGCCCAGAGTACGGTATAGCTGAAGCTGTAATGGAGTTTTCTGCCTTTAGCACATACATGTTCATTAAAGCAATATTATTTCAGAACCTTTCATTTAACATTCAGAAAGGAGTTCAATCTACATCATATACTGCACACTGACACAGAGCTGTCACATTCATTTTTTACATTCAAACATATTTCAGTGTAATGTACAGCAAAAAGCCAGCCACATAGTGTCATAGTACTCAGCTGACGGGCACAGTGATGGACATTAGTGGCTGTGATGGTGACATGATATTTGACTGTAGAAACGATGCTTCTAGCATTGCCATTGACCCTGATGTGTTTCAGTGTGGCCTGTTTCACGGGTTTGTAATGATGTGACAGGAACTACTCGTGATTGGTGATTATCCTTTTTTGTGTGAATGTCATGTGAATCAGAACGGGTCAAAGGAGGCAGTTCACCTCCAAATTCAGTGTGCAGGAAGTCCCCGCATCACAGATTTAGTTTCAAGTGACTATATGTACAACAGCCATTCATGATAGTGTTTATTAAAGGGACACCTGACAGTACCTGTGAATCACTCAATGCTGGGAGATGGAATAAACAAAACAACAGCGCCATCTCAGCAGTTTGTGAAATAGTGAATCTATTGATTAAGACATTAACGTGTTTTTGTGTTTCTGAACATGAAATTTCACAAATTATTTTCACATGATTTTCTCATATGTACTAATTCGTATCCATGTACATGAAATTGATATTTTCCACTTTTAAAAGTCCATATTTGTCAGTCCCTTCACCTCCACACCAACAGAACCAACTTTGAGTCGTCACATATTTTTACACGATTTCTATTATTGAAATGATATTACTCAGTTAGGGAAGCTCTCAGGAAAATAAGACATTTAATCCTAAATTGATATGAAATTTGAATTGGGTTTTCTCTGCAGCATGTATGGTAGTGATACAAGCATACATATTTCTGCTTCAGAGAACAAAGACTCGATTTAGTCACAAGGTTGATGGCAATTATGACCCAAGAAGAGACCAGACAGCAGCCAGCAAATAGGTTTAGTGCCATGTGTCAGTTTTAACTGGTACACACTTTCTCTAAAGACCTGTTCAGAATATTTCCTTTAAAAAATTTGATGAATTGTGAAGTGCAAATTGCATATTCCAAAAGCTCGTGATGGTTTTATTCTCTTTGTTCAAACCCTTTTTTCTAGTGTGAATACCATTGTGTTGATTTTCACAATGAAATATTGTGTTGAATAAAGAAGCAAGATAATTGGCTAGTCAAAGGTCTGGAACTGGTTAGACTGTAGACTCAAACTAACAACTTCTGAAACTTATCTGCATATTTTTGTTCAAAGAAAGAAAAAGAACGAGTCCATCTCTTCATTTACTGCAGATGCCGGGTGAGGTTCGTGAAGCAGCTAACGTTTTCTCACTCGTGTGTGCGCCCTGGTCTTCATTATTGTTACAATACTCTTATAATATTACAGCACATTTGACGATGTTTAGCCTGACATTAGTGAATATTATATATAAAGTGAATAAATATGAAAACATTCGGTCTCAGCATTCATGTGGATGTTAGTTTGGCACTGCCCCAACATATCAGCAACATATCAGTGCATTAACTATTTAAATTATTATTTTATATTATTTCAAATATTTAAACTGAAATACTTTGTTTTTGAATGTAAATACAAGGATTAAATGTCCAATTTTCTCCACTTTTGGAAAAAATAGATTTTCTGAATTTCCGTCTGAACCAGACGATAATCGTTTCATCTTTGGGAAAATATCGTGTGACACGTGTTATCTTATTAGGCTGTTTGAGTTGAATTAGAGCATAAAAACAACACCAAAATGTCATTAAATTTGCATTTTCGGCTTTGAGTTTACAATCATTGGAAAGTTCATTTACATGTAGTCAGAGGGAAAAATCAATTTCAGATGTTGATCCGCTCTTTGTGGATACAAACAGCCATCAACAGGAAGGCAGGCAAATCATACCCTTGAGGCACAGCTCTGCTTAGCAAGCAGCTGAGAGTGAAAGGGTCTGCAGCAGGAAACCTACTGAACCCTCACCGGCAAGAGTGTTCCTGCATTTTGATTTTGCACCAAAGTTTTAAAAGATGACTTTACAATAATAAAACATATAAAAAAAAAAATAAAAAAAAAATACTGTGAAAATGTTGAAGAATTGTGTTTTTAACGTTTGCCGACTTTCAAATTTACTTTTAGCGAATCAAAGTAATGTCTGAATAAAAATAATGCAGCTCAAGCAGTTCTCTAACCTCTTAAATTTTCACATGCTGGTTGGGGAGCATAAAAGCACGCTCTTATTTTCTGCTGTGTGCACAGACGAGGAACATTTGAAATTATTGATTTGAAATATAGCTTACCAAAAGCACTGCTGTTAGGATTTCCTACTTGTTTGGCTCCGGCACGACTATTCACAGCAAGTGCGATGAGAGCGAGGGATGCAGCTCTAGCAGAGAGCATCAGATAAAGACGCCTCTGTTGAGGAATTGCATGGAACGCTTCCAAGCAGTCAGTAAGATTGGTTTCCAATTCCTCCCATCAGACAAATTGAGCCCAGTGGCCAATTATTCCCATTGCCAATTAACCTTGCAACCAGCTCCATCTCAGCCGTTGCGTGACTCAGCCTGCCAAATTTGCTTTTGCCTGTCACGTTGACACTGCTGATGAAAACAGACAGGAAAGCTCTATTCCTCTGCAATGATTTGGCCAAATATCATTGTGTAATCTGTACCAGCACCAACAGGATATTCTTGAATGCGTGTTAAGGTGCAGCACAGACTCGGCTCGGAGAACAAAGACAGCTGTTGTATGAGAGTGATTTTAAGGTTTTAATAACAGCAGTTGGTGCCTGACCCCCACTTTCCCTTTTCAACCTTCAAAACCACCAGGCACCACCAGGACCAAATGACTTATTTTTGACCAGGACGCATCCTTTAACTCACCCATTATACAGCTTTTCTTTCAGCTGCCCGGTTGTGTTAAAAATCAGAAACACACTGTCTTGAAGTCCTGCTGGAAAACTGCACTTTGGTATTTTTAGGATGAAGTATTGTAATTATCAGGAGGCCCTAAAAGCTCTCTAAAAACCTCCAGCTGATGGAAACTGCTGCAGTGAGAGTGGCAGGAACTAAAGAGAGATCATATTTTTCACAGATTAGCTTCTCTTCATTGGCTCCCCATTAACTCCAAAATAGAATTAAAAATTCTTCTCCCTACACACAAATTCCTTCATGGCTAAGCTCCATCATATCTTAAACACCTCATAATGCCACATTTTTCCCGTAGAGCACCAGGCTCTGAGTGCAGGCTGAGGTGTGCCTCTTATTTTCCAACACCCATGATGGACTAAGCACCTATCCTGTAAACCGAAGCACAGATAAGATAGTGGATGTTAACCCAATATCTGTTCTAAGAGTCTGGTGCATTGTGCACCCACCGTGCAAATGCAGCTCATCACCGAACTGCAATTTAGGAAATCACTGTAGCTGTACATCAATGCTACTTCTGGGGGCTCCTGTTATTAATTATCATGCTGTGCAAAAATCTTGAGCTGCCCCTCATTTATTTATATTCTGCCAGGAAAATGGGAAATAAATGCAGAGATTTATTGAAACATGTGCAAACATACATACTGTCATAAGGTGGAGTGTGAGGATCCAAATGCAGACATGCACTGAGGGGAAAGTGAGCCCTTTATTGTGGGCTGAGAGCCGGTACACAGAATGTAAACCATAAGATACTACAGGGGACTTACTGAAACCTAAGGCTAGGAAACACTGGAGCTAGAGAACACTGGGAAGGAGAACAAACTGGAACATGAGCAGGAACAAAGGCAGATGATGACTGAGATAATACATACGCAGAATAAATATATACACAGAAGGGTGATTAGGGGAAGTGGACACAGCTGGGGAGAACAGAATCACAGCAGATGAGACACAGGAAGTAAAACTGAAGGCAAAACACAAACTCAACGTAAAGCAGGAAGTGAGAACTGAACAGCGGAGATCACATACATATGAATGAACTGAAAATAAGGGGCTTGACACATGAGGCAAATATAAAGACTGAAGAAACCAAGAATCAACAGAATACAAAAAAGGCTTGAAAACGTTCAAAACCGCTGGGCACCACATCCTGCACCGTGACACATACAAAAGGTTCTTTGGATGTTGGCTGCCTTTTGTTGCTACACTGTTTCAATAACACTGGGGGGTCCAGGGTCTGGGGAGGCCAATCTATGACTTATCGTGTGCCTTTCTATCCAGGTAAGCTTTTACTACACTGTCAGCGTGTTTGAGATCATCATCGTGTGGACCCCAGTCAGACGCTTTCCAGGTATGGATCCAAATTCAAGAACACTTTCCTGCAATCATCCTCACCACCACTGGCTGAAATGCAGCCCCAAACAAGGACTGAGCTCCAACATGGTTTGTTTTTTCCTCACAGTAAATAAATATTATTTCTTAGTGCCGTTTAAAAACACTGCTGTATTATAAATAAGATGCAGCAGAGAGTTTACATTTAAGGCTGATTTCTGTTCAGACAGTGTAATTATCTCTGTAGTTTGAATTCCCAACCAGAACAAGCACAGTTATCACCACATTTTGGTTCAGCAGCATGACATGCATCTCTGTCATCATCATTAAGTATCAGCTCTGTGTGTGTGTGTCTGACGGGGAATTTTCTTTGCACCTTCATATTATAGCATCCACATTCACATCTACGACCTCTATTTTCATTCTGCCTCAGCACCGACCACCAAGCATTTAGGTGCTCCTCTTTCACATTCACATAATCATATAGCTTATTCTCACTTAGAGTAAATGTGCAGGCAGGCTTTCCTGTCTTGCTCAAGGGCCTCTCAGCAGGTTTTGTTAATGGATGCAGTGAATAGACACAAAAATGACTGGAACAACTTTTCAGTCATAAATGCTGATGACTACAGAAGAAATGATTAACTTCATTTTTTGATTACATAACCATAATTACATTTTCTTGTCCAAGCGTACACACTTTAAAAGTATATGCAGTAAATTAATCTCAGCAGCATCACAGCGAGGGGATTTAAGTCTTATTGTAAGTATATATTTAGGGTTGATGCAGAGGGTTACAGAGAAACGTGCTGCTGTAGTTCCTCTTCTGTTAACACCATTCCCATTTCAGCGAATTTAATTCATTAAGCAATCTTTATTCCACTGCTGGCCTGTTTGTTGCAGGGATGTTCCTAAACAAGGGCTAAATTAGACTAACAACTAGTCGAAAACTGAGAAACACTCAGATATCAAGTTAAATTTTATGTTTAATAATCAGTGCCAAAATCTGTCTAAACAAGGGCATCTGAAACCATTAACCACGTGCTTCTATAATGAATCACACTTTAAATGGTGCTAAACTGTACACTGAGTTATACTCCAAACAGACAATGAAGAAAAAAAGCTTAAAATAAATTGATGTTAAATATATGAAAACACGTTACTGCAAACGATGTTTACGCAGTCCAGCTTACCCCGATTCAGACTTCAGCGCTGGGTCTTTGTAGAGCTACCACGGCATTTATACCTGTGCAGGTGCATTATGTGTGTTAATTATCTTTCAGTCGTGTCCCACTGTTTTACATGCGGTGCCGGCCGACAGAAACAAAATCCTCCTGGGTCCCACTCCTTGCTGTAGGCAGTTTTTTTAAGGCACAAACACATTTGTCCCTCTAGTTTTGAGGCTTTATTGTACAAACTTGGAGGAAGTAGCCGGAAATGTACGGAAGGAAATGACGGTGTTTTTTGGGAGGTGCGCTTCAGGTTACGTTGTAAAACTTCAAGAATAACTAACAATATTAGACCTAATAAAAATATCAGGGCAAGATTAACAGTTATGGCATTTTTCTATAATGATGTCAGGGCTGCAGCTCCATCTGGTGGCAGATGGCTGCGTAACATTTAGGACAAACATTCACACCACTGGGCAAAATCTTAACAATTTGGCGACTAATTAACGACTAATATGTCTGGTACCGACTATTCACACACACCCTGACGTTTGCAGTGGTGAAATCTGATGCTATTTTAAGGCTTTACACACCGTGCTTATATATTGTTTTGAAAAACTGACATAGTGAAAGTGTAATAATTCAAAAAAGTCAGAAGACACACATTCAATAATGATGTAAAGGTTTAACCAAAACAAGCATTAATTCCATAAACAATATTAGATTTTTTCCTTCCCTCAGGAGTCTGACATAAGCAGCAACTTAACCTGATCTATGGATTTCATTTAGCGTTATCTAATATGAGGATGTGAATCTCATTTGTTCAGGCGCATGGCACAGAGGCTTATTACTGTGAAAGACAGTGGAAATCGTTTCACAGTTGAACATGGGATGCATCTTTGGTGAATACTTCAGATCACAAATCACCGTTTCCCCATCTCAGCTTGTGAAACATAGCATGAAGGCTAACAGAAAGTGGGGGTGCGGGGCGGAACAAAATGTCCTCAAAAGCTATGCTCAGTATATCCATATGAAAGCTTTACATTGATAGAAGTAAATTAAGCCATTAGTTTATGTAAGCAATCCATATAGCTGTTCCAACTTTTATGATGACTCACAAATACTCTGTTGCATAATATCACAGTGGTGTGGAAAAGGATAACAATAAATGGAGACATACAGGCCGGTGGTGGATTCACTGTACAGCTAAATAATGACCTTTACATTAGGAAAAAAAAAATACTAGATAGTAGACTTCAGAGGATGGAAGACCATCACAGCGTTCAGGCTGCAACCCCATCAAACTGATGTGGGTTAAACTGGACCGAAGGTTGAAAGCAAAGCAACCTGCAACACATCTGTGGAGCTCTGTTGGGTTAAACCCTCTAAATTACTTTACTTGCACTTTTGAGGACTGGTCTACCTGGTGCAGGAGGTGCTCGAGCAGTCAAGGGGCCTCGAGGCCTGTGTAAACACTTAGGCTACGTTCACACTGCAACCTGAAGTGACCCAAATCCGATTTTTTCGCCCTGATGCGACCTGTATCCGATCTTTTCATGCCAGTCTGAACAACACAGATCGGATTTTTTCAAATGCGACCCAGGCCACTTGGATATGTGGTCCTAAATCCGATACATATCCAATCTTTTCAAATGCGACCTGAGTGTGTACGGCCAGGTCGCATTCTTCCGACCTGCATGTCATTGATGCTCGACAAATGTCACTATTCTGCGTCCCCGTTACGTGGACAGGGGAAGAAAAAAGGCGTGACTTCCGCAAACACTGAGCGCGCTCGCTACATGTGACGTTATCGTGTCCTCTACTGCGCGTGCGGGACACTTTCAGGTTTGTCTGCTGTTCACACACAGATCACATGTGGCTGCAGTGTGAACGTAGCCTTAGTGTATGAAATGTGTTCAGACGACTGAAACAAAGACATAAAACATCAAATATAAAGAGCCCAAATTTGGTTACAAAGAGCTGCAGAACTGATACACTTAGGCAGAAAGAAGAATCCTTATGAGACAACTGTGAGCCTATTGTCTTATAATGCATTTATGATTTTTCTATATTCTGTATATGCACATTACTTGACTTAAAGAAACAGGGAGCTCTATAAAACCATGAAACAAACACCTAATATGACTGTGAATGCTACTTTCATGCGTGAGGGTCCTAAGGGCCCCTAACAGAGAGCTGATGGATGCTGCTGAAGGCGTCACGTGTGAACTTGTCACTCTGGTTTAATCATCAAAGTGTAACCATCATCATCTACTTTTCCTACTGCACAAAAATGAGAGCTGTAACATGTGATTGATCAAAGTATATATGTATGTATATCTGGGAAATATGAACCCTTCACAGGAAGTGCTGCGTATCATTCTGTTGAAGAGAAAACATAATGCAGCGGCTTTGATCTGGTTCCTGAAGGCTTCCCTGTAGATGCTGCATTCATCTAAGGGTCACGACATTTGCTCACGTCTGTATTGTGGCTGACACAATTGCACACAAACTTAAATGATGGTGTCACGCTGTGCTTCACAAAGCCGCTGAATGCTCAGAGCAAAACTGCTCTTTCTTCTCTGCTTTGAATCGGCTTTTATGAGCGCTCGGGTTTTAAGAATCATGCCAAATCTTGCCAAACATTTTCTCCTTCCCGTTGGCAAGAACAATGTGGAATCCTTGCCATGGAAGGAAAGCGTTTTTCACACCTATACACACCTACACATCGAGTGTGATAGATTAGAGATGAGAGGCTAAGGGCATGAAAAGCACAAATAAGATTTCTTGGAGCATTTTCATACTCTGACATGGTCTCACTTCTCAGGTCCCTTCATTGCCAGCCTAATGCGTTCGCCGTTTGTGTTAGTGAAAAGTATCATGAGCAAACACTGCAGGATGTTCACAGAGAAAAAAAAAAAACATCGGGCTGGGATCATTGAGGAGACCCATACAGTTTTAACATGTTGACTCAAGCTCTTTTGTGTAGTGAAGAAAAATGCAGTATTTAAGTGGATACATGTTTAACAAAGCTTGCAACTTTTTTTTTAACATGAGCTGTGGTTGTGTTTTAAGGCTCTTCAAACTCAGCCATCCATCAGCAATCCATCTTTAACTTCATCATTTCAATAAATCAAATTTAATCAAGTTAAAGGACAACAGTGTTATAAAGGCATGCTCCCCACAGAGCCTTCACATCCTCTAATAGACATTAAATTAATTCTAATAGGTCCTTGTGCAACCCACTGTTCAAGATAAAGGGTAATTATCAAGTCCAGGAATACAGAAGGTGATACCGGTGTCCTTGTGGGGAACGTGCCTGTTAAGTTGTGTTAGAGAGAACAAACTTTGGGATGGTGAGGCAAGGAAAACTGGATGGAGAGCAGCAAGACCCCCATATGCAACTTTGTGCAGGCTTAAATAGAACCCCCTACATGTATTTGAGATTTGTTAATTGTAGGGGCATCTTTATTTGAGCTAATCATAATTCAGTTTTTATTAAATTTATTAAATACTGTTACTCAAAGCATATTTGAGGTCAGCTTATCAAACCATGTGTGCCTTAAAAATGAGACCTTAAAAATTAGAGGGAAACTGGACAAGTAGAAGTGGCAGCCCTTAAAAAAAATGAACAGCATATGAAAGTCGTGTCCTCAAGAAGCAGGAAAAAACCCAGCAAAGACCTGACACAGGAGCTGAGAGAGCCATCTGGCTCTTCGGCTCATCCATCAGCTGTTCACTGAAGTCTCAGAGATGATCTCAGTGCAAAGGTAACTATCCACCATGCAATTCCATATGGAGAGCATCTGATTGGCAGTGGCTTCATTCTTCTACATGACAACGATCCCCAACACAGTCATGGACTGGCCTCCCCAGATCCCAGACCTCAACATTACTGAAGCAGCGTGGGATCATCTAGACACAGAATGGACAGAAAGCAGCCAATATCCAAAAATAAGAGCTTCAGAATGTCCTTCAGGAAGCCTGGAGAGCTGTTCGTGATGACCAGTTAAAGAAAGCTGCCTACAAGAGTTCAGACTGTGCTGAAGAATAAAGGTGGTCCTGTCAAATATTACCTCTGTTTTTGCCTTATATACAATATTTATATATTTTTCCACGTGTTTTAATAAATCTCTGCACCCATTTCCCAAGCAAAATTTAAATAAATGGGAGGTGGCTCAAGACTTCTGCACAGTACTGTACTCATGTTGGTTCAATAATAAGCATATGAACTAAAGAGTATGGGAAAAGTTTGCCTGATAACTGAATCTTTCAAAATGACTTTTAGAGTGTCTGACCTAAATCTAATGAATCATGAGTATTATCTTGTGTGTATGCAGGGAAACGAATAATAATAAATAAGTGCAGCTCAAAGGACTGACCAGGCCCACTGCTTCACTAGGGTGTCTTCAAAGGGTTTGTGGGTGCAGTAAATCACTACACTCAGCATCGCGGATGATCAAAGGACTGAGCCGCAGGTTGTTTTCTCTCTTCCTCACTCTTTTGCTCTCGCCCCCTCCTGATCTAAAAACACCACTGGACCATATTAATACATCCGCCACATCATTTGTTTTTAGAGCATAATCACAGAGCACAGAGTGTAATACTTCAACCATCTTAATGATTACCCCTGTGATTTACGCAACCTGACACGAGGCAGTATACATTAGCTCAGCATGCAGTCGGTATTTCCTTCTTTTAGCTCGGCCTCCCGAAATGCGATTAGCTCTGGCATCTGAACATGAGAAAAAAGTTTGGACTCTAAACAAAAATGCCATTTAAACTTTAGATTTCAGTGAATATTGTTTAAAAATATATCAAATAAAGAAGTCAAAATTATATTGCATAGAATTTGAAAAAGGGAATTTTATTTATGCACATTTTCATCCCAGCCAGGGCATACATCCAGTAAGGTAAAACCACCACCACCACCACCACCCCACCCCAAGCCCCAAGCCTACCCTGGAATATGAGTAACAGATATACGATTGAAGTCATAACGGCTCCGAAGTCACCAGGTCCAAGACCCTGGGGTTAGAGGGCTGCCACAACCACGACCTGGTCCAATCAATCAGTAAACAAACACAAGCACAGAACACAAGAAACACAAAATTTCAGCAACCACTCGTCAACTGGCTGCAGAGTACACATTTTCACTGGTGACCACTGGTTGCCACTCAGTCCCTAGACCTGTGTGATCTCACTTGCCATAACCATAAGTCCAAAAAAAAAACTCACGATGGACCATACGGAGAATCATGATCCACTCACATACATAAACGATGCAATAAAAGCAGACATGAGCCACTTTCTACAGTGAAACCTTTAAAAGATGAAAACCATCAGTGGAATAGTCTGACTGCTTCCAATTACAGATCACATTATAGAGGCAGAGCAGAGAATGCATATTCTCGTATGGTCACAAAGTAACAAAGTCACTGTAAACTCAGGAGATTTGAAAAAGCGTATATACACAAATTTCTTTGATCTTGAATCTTTACAGTTTTATGCTTCTGTTTACAAATCATTTCCAGGAAGTATCTTGTGGGCACTGAAGGTTTAAATTTGCATCAGCCCAAGGTTAATTGTGTAGGAAATAAGGGTAAAGTTTTATAATAGAGTAATTGCCATCGCTGTGCACTGCAGTTTATTGAAATTAGCTGGAATCTACATAAAGTGGTGTTTGTTCAAATGCGAGGTTGTTAAAATATGCTAACAGGAGAGAAGAGAAGAGAAGAGCACTGCATTGGGGATGCGGTATACAAGTCAGTGTCATGACAGTAATGAGCCTTTCCATTTCAGCTCAGACATTGTTAGATATTTATGATAACAGCTGTGAATAACTGCTGAGCACATGCCATTTCTGTGAGAGCCGTTTGAATTTTGATTTGAAAAGTTTTCCAAGTATGTTCCTGCAATTTTAAATAAAATGCATCTTTAGTCATTGAATCAACAACTCTGATAGGTGGCAGAGAAGCAAAAAATGGAAATGTTGATTTCATTTCTATCATATTATTCTCTTTGGGATCCAATTTAAGTTCTGTCAAGCAATAGATGAGATGAAATTGATGTTCATTTTAAAGACCCGTGATATACAGATATCCAATCAAAAATAAATGCTTTAGGGTTTTTTTTCTTACCTTCTCATTTATACTGTGGCTTCTCAGAGCACTGGAAGACAAATTAGACTCCCACTCAGTTTTTTAACCTGATATGGAGGTTTGGAGGTCCTTTTTGCCCTTCACCCTAACACTTTACAACCTATAAATCACAGTGATATCATAAATATTAGTCTGAAACTTAGTATTTGTTCAGATATATACAAACGGGTCAAAAATAAGAGGAGAAAACCACACATGCTGCCTTTGTTAGACACACCTGTTCAACTTCTCATTAACGGAAATATCCAATCAGCCAATCACATGCATTATCATCAATGCATTTGCAAGACAACCTGCTGAAGTTCAAACCAACCGTCACAATGGGAAAAAACAAAGAAATGGAAGTGGACTTTGAATGTGGCATGGTTACTGGTGCTACATGGGCTGGTCTGAGTGTTTCAGAAATTCAATTGTATTTATGTAATGCACAACAACAGTTGCCTCAATGTGTTTTATAATGTAAGGACCCTACAATACTTAAAAGAAACCTCATAATTGCAAGTACTTGGCCACAGTGGGAAGGAAAAACTAGGAACCACAAGTAAGCCTGCAGTCTCAGTGGAGAAACTGCTGATCTGCTGGGATTTTTCCATGCACCATCTCTGGGGTTTACACAGATTCGTCCATCATCAGTAAAAAAAAATGCCTTCTTGATGCCAGAGGCCACAGGAGAGCCGCTTGTTACAACCAAGGTATGCAGAAGCTATGTACTGGGCACACTTTGGGCCTGAGTGTTGTTGCTGATCCATTCTTTATGACCACAGTGGACCCATCTTTTCATGGCTGGTTCCAACAGGATAACACGCCATGTCACGAAGCTCCAATGATCTCAAAATGGTTTCAACGAGTTCACCGCACTCAAACGGCCTCCACAGTCACCAGATCTCAATCCAGCAGAGCACCTTTGGGATGTAGTGAAGCTGAGATTTGCATCATGAATGTGCAGCCAACAAAATCTGCAGCAGCTGTGCGATGCCATCATGTCAGCATGAACCAGGATCTCTGAGGAGTGTTTCCAGCACTGTGCTGAATCTGTGACATGAAGAATTACAGCAGTTCTGAAGGCAAAGAGGAGTCCAACTTTAAACTAGCAAGAACAAAGTGGCCGGTGAGTGTTTACTCATTTCCACCAAGCCATTAATTCCTGGTGTCCTATCAGAACCAAAATGTTTCATCATGAGATTAAGGTGCACTGACGTGGAGTGACCCTTAACTTTAAGGGGATAAGTTGGCCTAAACCATTAAAGCAAACCGCCACCCTCAGCCTCCAGATCTGCTGTGCTGCAGGGGCTGAGACTCTGCAGCCAGTCTTTCATCACTCTCTTGGTGCATACAGCACAGGCGCTTGTCTACCTGTCGAGAACATGGTGAAAAATGACGAATCTGACCGTATCATATTTTTCCCCCAAATCCCTCTACACCAGCACCTATGGTTTTTACATCATTGTACTCTCAAATGTGCATTCATCATTGTAATAAAATGTTTATGCATTGCTATCCTACTATGAAATTCCTCTCCATCTCTTAACAGACTGTTCCTGCATACATCTTCCCATTACATCCTGCTTTGACATTCTCCATCCCCCCAAGGAACTGTCAAACTTCATCCAGATTTACTTTATTTCCCATGGATCTAAATGCAGATGTTACTTTAGTTACTGATAATATGAAAGCACTTGCCACTGATGAGTCTTTGTGACCGACTCTCCTCCCACCCTTGATTGAACAGTCAGTCATGTCTTTCAGTCTTTATACAAAACCAGAGTCAGCTGAGCCTGTTCAGCAATTTTAAACATGCCACAGAGCGTAATTGGATGTTAATTTTATTGTTAATTGTAGCATGCAGTGCATCTGTGGAGGCATCTGCATTTGTTGTGTTTCTCCAATCATTTATTCATGTCTTTAAATCCTTATTATCAGCATTTCTGTAGTTTAGCACACAGAAGAACTTAGTATATTTTTGAGCTCACAGGCGTCTGTGCACAGCTGAACTCAGAGTAGTTTGTTGATGCGATCTGATCGTCCATCAGGGGGTTAACTGTCAAATCGCAGCATCTGAATAAAATGCATTGATAAAATGTGCATATAGAAAGAGACCAGGTGTACGAGGCATGGGAAGATGTTAACACGAGTCAATTAAGTGTGCCTCCCACCTGTGAAGGCGAGCAGATTCATTTCTATTTAACAACAGAGGAAACGAAAGTTCATTGGGAAATATTGTTGTGAAGAACGGCCAGATGGGACGGCGTTCGAAAATAGTAACGGGGGAGCGTAAAAAGAATCAGGAGGAGAAAATTAGTCCATCACGCCGTGACAGTTTAAGTGGACGGAGAGCCTCTCTGGTGAAACAATAATAAATTTGTTAGACTACTTCTGTTTAACCTTTCACTAACCTTTATTTATCAAAACAGCCCAATATCAGTTTTTTCCTTTTAGATTTTCTTTTTTTATATAAAACTAGATGAGCTGATAAAATTGATCAGTCAACACTTTAAAAATTACCAAGTTTCTGGAGGATCAAATAACTGTTTTTGTCATATGCACTTAATGTTTCTGGCCTATTACATAGAAGGTGACGCTTGTCTTTATTGCACAATCACGTCATGTGACGCTGTCATTTTGGACTGCGGGTGGTCTTAATGTTTTATGGGCAAACCGATCAGTTTGGTTTAACCATGAAATGAACACAGTCGTGGATAATAAAATAAACTGACTTTTAACTCCAAAGCTGAAATGAGTTGGTGCTAAATATCGCATTTTAATATTCTGAGTATTACAGACCTACTTTAAATGTAAATTCAAAGATTTACATTTAAAGTAGGTCTTCATTACAGCTTTCTGTTAAACAAAGTAAACGCAGTCAATTTGAAGTCAAACACACAGGAAGCTATGAAGTAAACAACACGAGCGCAGCAGCTCTGCGTTATTGCAAACTGCTTCATATAGCAACAAATCACTGAGTAAATATACTATGGTGTCACACATTACACTAATAATGCCCGGGCTCATGTTTATTTCATTCTTCAAAAGAAAGTTTAGCATTATTTTGCTCGACTGAGCTCGCAGTATGGAGAATGGTGTATTTGCTATAAATGTGATATGCAAATATGCATTTATGCAGAAAACAGATGGGTTGGTTAAAAGCTTAATAAAAGCATTATTGTTCTAAACATGGAAACTATTTGGCAGCAAGCTGCAGAACAAAGTGTGTAAGATGCTCAAATGAAATTAGGAAATGTAAGTCACATTAAATAAAGCAATGAAAGCTGAGAAGGTGGAGCGCGGCCGTGCAGCCGGTTTGTTGCAGCTGACAGAAAATGAATGATTACAGTTAATTACAGCCTCAGCAGAGGTGGATTCAGCTAAAATCTAAGATAGAGAGCGGAGACCTAAAAATAATGGCGTAATGTTCAGTGTCAGTTTTGTTTTGAAAATCATTAGAAATGATTTGCTTTCCCCCTGCATAATGAGCCGTAGTCAATGCCTGCAGTGATCTAAAAAAGCAGTGGTGCGCTGGCTTTCACTCTTCCTCCTGCTGTGAACAAACCACAGCAATTAGGGAAGGCAAGATAAATAATGTACTAAAGTCATTTATGATGGGATATATTTAGAGTATCAAAACTTGGTATGCTGAGATAAAGGTAATGATGTTCTCTTTTGCTTCCTGCTGAGAAAACAAATAAAAGTTTCCAGTAATGTGTAAAATTTGAAACCAGACTCCCCTCTGATCATTTAAATGAAGGTTCATGTGCTTTTTGCCTAATTCACACGATTTTTATCAATGACAAAAGAAGCTTTTTACTCGACGTATTTACTCGTGCTTACTCGCAGCAGAGTTAAAGTCATTTATCATTTGATTGGAGCAGCTGCTTAAGAATCTACAGCCAGTAGAAACTAGTCCTTTACATTCTGGAATATTCCATTTAAATTCTAATTTATATTCAGCAGATTAAACTGTAATCAAACCTTTGGTCCCACGGTGCACCTCTGCTCCAGCCTCTGGGCTCAGTCATTCTGTGTCACGGTGCGCACACCAACGTATCACTGCTGAAGCATGAAGTTAACTCAAAGAGAAACTCCACCCAAACATTATAATCTTTGTAATAATTACACAATCTGTTTGCATTTTTTCACAGATTGCAGGCTTGAAGAAATGAAATGCTGAAATAATGAATAAATAAAGCTGTAAAGATAACAGAATAAGACTGATAAAAGTGGGAAACAAAAACTGCAGTGCAGGTTATGGGTGAGAGTCTAAAACCCCGCCTTTAGTTCTATATAGAATATAGCAGAGCTATTTTTACCAGGAGGAAAAGACTATTACGTTTTTAATGATTCAAAAGCAGCCTTTACATATTCTTTTTGTGTATGGATATTTGGCCCTCCTTGCACCTGATGTCTCTTGTTTGTATTTATTAAAGCCTCCAGGATATGGACTGAATTTCATAGTTAATCATCTCCACAGAGCTGTCCCAAATACCATTTATTTTGGGCTTCAGTAGTAATTATGAGCAAATATTCAAACTTTAAACTGGGCGCATTCCTCATGCATATTAACTCTACCATCACATCTCAGGCATATGAGCCAAATACTGTGGCAAGCTGAGGTGGAAGGAAGAGACTCATGAGTTTCACTTAGCCCTAGGACTGCAGCTTCATTAGCATAAAGGGAAATCATGTGGCCAGAGGAGGTGTGGCCACCGTTAGCTCCACTCAATACACGACAAACAGGTGCAATTTACATTACAGCTGAACAAAGAGAAACCAACAACACAACACAACCGTAATAACTCACATGAAACTCTAACTCACCATCAACAGTCCCATGAGTCTTTGCACTGGTGGCCCCTCCCCTCAGGCTGCTACAGTACTAAAACGAAGGCTTAAAAACCTCAAACTTAACCAAAAAACTCACTTCTGAATACTAATCAGAGCTCAAATGATCAGACGAGTTCTAAACTAAAGATCTCGGCCACGTTAGCAAACGCAGTGCAAACATTTTTGCAGATGTCACATCATCTCTTATTTCCTGTATGAACAGATTTGGCATCAGAAGTGACCTGAAGCAGACTGATTGCTCTAACGCGTTTCTTTATTGTGATTAAATGTGTGTGTCTGTGTGTGTCTGTGCTCTTCCAGCATTTGCCAATCTCACATCTCATACACAGTCTCGTTTCCGCTTGAATCATTTGACTCTGATATGATTATTGTATGATGAATTGCCAATGAAACCAGCATTGCACTTCCAATATAAGTAAACGAAATTAATTAAAATCCTGGCAAACCTGTTCCTAATGATAATCCATCGCTCAGTGAGATTCAGCACCTGGTTATCTGTGCGCTCCTGCACGAGCACCTCACAACCAGGAAGAAGGAAGACATCTGTTCTTTTTACCCTCTCATTTAATCACGTCTTTTCTCTCAAATAACAATTTTAAACATTTTTTTCCCCACAGATATTCTGCGGTTCTCGCACATGGCAGAGAATTTATTTCATGTGTGGGTTTGCACCATCACAAACACTTTTTTTTGTTGTTTTTTTAAAAAGAAGAATTCTGCCAGAATTAGGACCAAAAAGAAAAGATTACTCTGTGATGGTGCACAGCCGCTAACCTATCTCATCAGGGTTACATTGTAGGAACGCAGCAATCTTCTGCTGTTACAGAAAATGAATTGGGATGGCTTCGGAGCCAGAGTGGGAAATCACACAGGCTAGGTGTACCTGACAGTTTGTAAAGAAGCAGCACGAGAAATCGCAAAGATCTCTGAGCCTCGGCGCTCGGGAGAGACAAAGCTGGGACACGTGATCGCAATCAGGATTGAACACCATTGGGTATAATAACTGGTTTGATATCGGCCACTCCTCACAAGGTCTGCGAGATACTCCAGTCACTGACAGCGCATCCACCACAGAGCCTGATTAGGAGCGCCCGGGTGATCTGCAAAGGAGGTGGACAACCTCATTTCTCTCTAACTGCATCCTAAGCTGCGATGACTCATGACTGTTTTGCTGTCCTGCATGTAAACAGTGAAACTTGCAGAAATTGATGGTTGTTGTGGGGCTGGCTGCTGGTAATAGCAGGCTATCTCAGGGCCTGTCCATATTCTATTCAAACAGATCCCTCCCTCAGGCCTCAAGATAAAAATCCCATCATGGGTGGAGTGAAGACTGATAGAGCTGAAGCTCAGGCCTGAGACTTCAGGAGGCCTTTTGTCTCCTCCACAGGGATCTGTGTAAAACAAATTCAGCTTTAAGTATTGCACATTTCCAATCATCTGCATGTAGTGCAGGGGTCCATTATGTCTGCATGGTTCAATTGATTTTGATGATAATGGCTTATATATCATTTCTCTTGCATTCATCCCAGCATAATTAATGTGTGTAATTAAGATTTTCATTACAACAGAGCAGCTGTTGTTAGCTTCATGCTGATAATGGACTTAGATCGGACTAAGATAAATTTGCTTTGTTGATTAGGTTAGGAATTGCTCAGCTGTTTAGTTTTAACTTTGAGCTTCTTGTTTTACGTTATGTAAGCGAGCCGAGCAATTGACAGTTCTTGTCTTACAAGTGTTGAAGTGCCTCAGATGAGATTGAGAAGATATAAAGTGGATAAAACATCCTTCATGCTCCAGCAAAAACGATTAAATGCACAGTCGGGGCTGTACGTCATGTTGTTTTGTTCGAGTGGGATTTGGCTGCTGGATTAATGGCTGTCTGACTGTTGTGGAAACTGGGCGGGGGGGTTGAAGAGGTCACAGAAAGTGTGTGACACTGCCCGGGCCTGGCTGCCCCCTGTAATTACTCTGAATAAAATAACAACCCTGTGCTTTTTTTTTTTTTTTTTAAGAACCACTCAAAACAATTTAACCATGTAACTAAATTAAATCAGTTTCATCAAAATGAAGCAACAGTCAGTACTCAGCAAAAAGTTTAAGGCAATAACAGTGAAGCAAGGGAGTTTTCAAAAACATTACAATGAGTGCTAAACAGGTTTAAACCGCACCGGTTCTTACTGGTGCTTTTCACAGTGCTCGGCAGGCAGGCTGAGATCGTGGAAGACGGAGCCTCAACAGGTGAAGCCGAGGTCTGCTGTTGTCGTCTTTAACGGCGAGCAGTGGGAACGTCCTGTGGTTGCAAACGTACAGAAATTAGAGCTCCTAACTTTAACTTGATGCACGACCTCTGCAAGTACGTTCCTTCAGTCGATGGTCTCATTGCAGGTTTCCAGTCTTTATCTAAATGCAGCACGATGTCCATTTTTGTATGGTTCTATTTTCAGTAAATTAAATGACAGAGGTGTGCATGATATAGAGCATGGCTAACTTTTGACTGACAGGTCATTACAGAAAGAGGATGCTTTATCACAGTTTCACATTCAGATCCAGGCCTCGCCTGTCATGTTTCTGTGGCCAAATCGCTGAGCTCGAGCTCAAACCGGGGCTCCAAACACCGGTGTTGGCTCTGTGCGCTGTACACAGGCTAAGGACCACGGACCGTGCCAAAGTTCTGCTGTGGGTTTAGGCCGTCTCAGTCGCTTCTGTCTCTTCATATAATCTCAGAGCGAGTACAATCAGGGCTCTTCTGTTTCTGCTGGTTATTTGTTGCTATGCCTTCTGGTGGTATTGTGTGACTGATAAAGAGCAGTGTGTTATGAAGACATGGACTTTGATATTATGTTTTTTTTTAAACCATCACAGGTTTAAGAGTCATCGAGTTAATGCTAAATGATTTTAACACAGCATGTACACAATGAAGTTTAGTTATGAAAGAAACATACTTCTGACATTTTGAACCACACCACAAGAAAAGTAATGAATTAATGCCATTTTGGCTCATATATGTA